>NW_026606600.1:4832500-5117500 GCF_029890125.1 Rhinichthys klamathensis goyatoka
TCTAAGCTCACGAAATATTGTTGAATGGCTGAATAATAACAGACACAATTGAATAATAGAATCCAGTCCAACAACACCCCCAAAGCTTGCACAGTCATATAACTCTTCGTAGATTCAACATTTTTCCCTGAAACGTTAAGTACTTTTGATTTTTATGCTGGTAAATGTTTGATGATCACTTTTTTTTTTTTTTACTTATGCAAAACAACTTCTATCTGCTCCTTCTGGTTTACGCAGATATTCTTCTTCACTTGTTTTTGGATCCAGAGATGCTGGACCCCCCCCCCCCCCCCCCCCCACCCCCCACCCCATTGAATCTGTGTCCTGAGGAGCATCAATAAATGTTCTGCCTCTTTGCTTTGAACTACTTGGTCATGGGTTGTTGTTGAACTTGGAGTTACAATAATAATAATAATAATTCATTACATTTATATAGCACTTTTCTAGGCACTCAAAGCGCTTCACATGGAAGGGGGAATCTCCTTAACCACCACCAATGTGCAGCATCCACTTGGATGATGCGACGGCAGCCATAGTGCGCCAGAACGCCCACCACACAACAGCTTACTGGTGGAGAGGAGACAGAGTGATGAAGCCAATCAGTGTATATATATATATGGGGATGATTAGGAGGCCATGATGGACAGAGGCCACTGGGCAAATTTGGCCAGGATGCCGGGGTTACACCCCTACTCTTTCGAAAGACATCCTGGGATTTTTAATGACCACAGAGAGTCAGGACCTCGGTTTAACGTCTCATCCGAAGGACGGTGCTCTTTGATAGTATAGTGTCCCCGTCACTATACTGGGGCGTTAGGACCCACACAGACCACAGGGTGAGCGCCCCCTGCTGGCCTCACTAACACCTCTTTCAGCAGCAACCTGGTTTTCTCAGAAGGTCTCCCATCCAGGTACTAACTAGGCTCAGCCCTGCTTAGCTTCAGTGGGCAACCAGTCTTGGGCTACAGGGTGATATAAATAGAATATAGAATAGAAATAGAAAGCATCACTGGTTCTCAATGGATTAAAAATAATATAATAATTTTGTGGAAGATTCCAGGAATCCTAGAGACAAATAGTTATGTGATTCCACCACAATGAATGAAGTGTGATGATTCAATTTGGGACATTTTAATTTCTGTAGGAATAATCTAAATAGATTCTTGTAGCATTTTTACGTTGTTTTTATTTGTTGTTATTTTGTTCTAAATATGTTTTGCTGGCTTATTCTTTGCAGAACATAAAACAGGAATGCTGACTGCATGTTTTATTAATGTTGAGCCGAACAAATCGTATCCAGCCCATGACAGTGTGAAGGACAACACTGCCTGCAGTTTCAGACCATTGCTGCCAATCATTTGCTTTTCAGCATTATCACCTCGGTAATGAACTTCCTTCTTCCTTCCTTCCTTCCTTCCTTTTCTTTTCATTTCTTTGTTTTCCCATCTGCAAACCTTTATCCATGACGGCTATGTGGAGAGTCAGCAGAGCGTTTCAGAGGTTCAATCTCACAGATGAACAACGGCAGGAAGTCAAGCAGAACATTAGATGAAAGACAAATAATAAAGGAGAGAGAGAGAGAGAGAGAGAGAGAGAGAGAGAGAGAGAGAGAGAGAGAGAGAGCGAGAGCGAGAGCGAGAGAGAGAGAGAGAGCGAGAGAGAGAGAGAGCGAGAGAGCAAGATAGCCCAAAGCCTGGCCCATTTTTAGTTCAAATAGATTTCCACTGGTACTTTAGTGACACCTTTGAATCCACGAATCCATCCAGAGACCCATTGCATGTCAATACCCAATCAGATTATTAGCTTTCTCATAGGGCCACCAAAAAGTGCCAAGGCCTATTCCTGCTGTAATGGTGCAGGGTATTAATCCTTGTCTACCATTTCAAAGAGACAGAAGACTATTACACGTTTGACACTAATGAGCTGCACATCCATGAAACGAGACCCAGCACTGCCAACTTCATTATCTGAATGAAGTGCTTGTGGAGTAGCAGAGAGCCCCACCAAAGTGAAGGGCCTGTCACAGCAAATTCTTATTACACAGATGAATGATAAGCTCTGGTGCCATACTCAGTTTGGTGGTTTGCATGTCTCCTGGAATGACAGAATCCCAGCTTTACTGTCAACAGGTAAAACAAAATAATTTGAATATGATTCATGGCCAACCGCAATACAACAGGTTCATACTGTAGATAAATATTACCAATTATTTTAACAGAACAATTAAGTTATCCGCTTATGTGAAAGAAGATTTCTTTTTGGACCACAAAATATTTTACCCCTTTGAAGGGATAGTTTACTCATCATTTACTCACTCTCATGTAATTTCAAACCTGTATGACTTTCTTTCTTCTGTCTTTTGAAAAATGTCTCCATCCATACAAGGAAAATAAATGTTGTTTTATACCCCACTGATTTATTTTACATGTTCCACAGAAGAAAACAAGTAATACAGGTTCGGAATGACATGAGGGTGACTAAATGATGACATAATTTTAAATTCTGGCTGAACTATCCCTTTCAGGGTATCTTGCGGCTAAGACAATGCTAGTTCTTCATGGAAACTTTACATAAGAAGAAGGGATGCACTGAGATGAGCAGAGTTTTGTCTTTTAAAAATGTGACTGGCCTGGAGGTTTGCACAGCTGTGTTCTCCAGCAACAGGAGAATTCGATGGTCTGTTTATCCCAACTACACCTCAGCAGCCGTTCAGAACATTCATCACTGAGTACAAAGACAACACGTGTGACCTAGACACGTGTGTCAAGACATGTGACACCGGAGAGGTGTGATGCTGCCTTGGGAATGAAAGCGTAACAATGCTAATGCATCTTGTCTATAGTCTATCTATTTAATGTTACTGATTCTACCAAGGAAATTACAGAATTATAGTCTGCCATTTGCCATTGTTGAATGCAGAAAATCTCTCTGTGTCTTTCTCACTTGCAATCCACCAAGTTGTATGGTTTACTTTGTAAAAAAACAGAAAGAACATGGTAAACATACTGAACCATGTAAACATAATGAACCTTCATAATGAAACAAAAAGGCAACCAAGAACCTGTAATTTCAGCTGGAAAATAGTTTTGGTCTGAGAAAAAAATGAATGTTTGTTTGCTTATGGTTTGTGCAAGAGACAAGGAAGGGAGGAGGCAGGAGCTAGTGGTGTCAAACTGTGAAACACCAGCTGTTTTTCAAACAATCCTGTTGATTTTTACAGTAGCCACCCACAGAGGCTTTGCTTGGTGCTGGTTCCGCGGGTGCGCCGAACATTGTTATTACCTAACCATGTCTGCAGAGAACTGGCCCTGGATTTGTGTTGCGTGATCACAGCTGGAGAGTTTTAATGCTGAAATCTCTTTTTCATAATTTAAACGGCATAGACATTCAGTCAATTAGCCATCAAGCTGTCTTTCAGGTGTCTTGCATCTAAATGTAAAGAATGCCCCTCTAAAAATAAAGGTACCAATTCCAGGCGCTGCGTCATATCATTACGCCTGCTGCACTCATGGTACGGCAGTAAAGTTTCTTGTTTATTACGCAGGAATGAGAGTATAGTTCCTAGCCATATCAGCCTAGAAAATCGCAACTTTACATTTTCCGTCGGTCTTAGTGCACGATGTAACTACAGAAGAGTCAAGTTTTAAATAGGAAAAATATCGAAACTCTTTGGTCATTTTTTTTTGGAGAAATGCTAATGGTCTTGTCCACTTCAATGATGTATGCTAAGCTATGCTAAAAGTGGTACCGCCAGAACCGGAGATCGGCTGAATGGATTCAAAAACGGTAAAACTCAACAGTTTAACTCTGGGGGAGTTGTAAAATGAGCCTATTTCCAAAAAAAGTGGAGTATCCCTTTAACAGCGACTACCCAACTGTGAGTGCTGCGACCTGGTGGACCCACCAATTAGTGCAGTCAATTGCAGGCACATGCGTGGACAACGGACACAGATGACAACATACTCTGACTTTATTGTCGCCTGATACTGGACAGCATTGTATATTTGTTGTCGCCTAGCACTCATACTGATGGTGTTTTTATACACTACAGAGGCATATTATTCTATAGTAATTGGCCACATTGTGACACTTGTTTTAGTATCATTCATTGTTAATAAAATGAATCATTATTAACAAATTTTTTAAATCCATGATCTTTCCCTTTGGCAACAATGCCATATTAATTGAATGATAGCTCACTTCTAATTTCCCAAAGAATGCATGCTGCAGTTGTGTATGTATTATTCGATCTAAGTGAACCTAAGCAGTGATAGCCCACCAATTGTGTCATTACTGACATAGGAAGACCAATCCACTCGTGTGAGAGAGGAAAAATTATCAAGTGTGCATACACAAAGGAAAATGGACAAGAAGGTTTTGTTCATTCAAGTAATTAAAGTCAACAGTAATATTTAATTAGTACTACAAACCAACTTGAACTCACTTGGCTATTATTTTATAGGAGTCAATGATGGAGTCTGAAATCATAATTTCAGGAATATCCAGATTGTGTTGGTGTCACAGGCTATACGTTTAAGTCCATTTTTTATGTCCTTCCCTCGCTAACTTCCTCTGTCTCGTTCACCTTGATCACTTAGAATTCGATATGGAGATGATTTATTACATATTCTATAGGCCATATAGTACACTGTAAAATCTAATTAGTTAGACGTACTTAAAAAAGCATGCAAACCGATTGCCTTAAAAACAACAAGTAAAGTGAAATAGGAATAGTATGTGGTACTGACAAATGCTTAGTTAGTATAGTTCACTTACACAAGAGTTCTAGTAACTAAAATAGAACTGTAGAGAGCATTTGATAATTTACTTTAAAAAATATATATAATTGTTAACATTGTTGTGTTTTGCATGCTGAATGTTGAAGTCTGTGTGACTCAAGCATGATCAATTGCAAGATTGTCACAAATATAGTGGGATTATATAAACTCAATTAAAAGTTTCACAAGGTGTTTAGGACATTAGTGTTAGCAACAAAATTATAAAAGATCATTATTTGACATGAAATGTAGTTATGTAATACTTCTTACACACACACAGACACAGACACAGACACACACACACACACACACACACACACACACACACACACACACACACACACACACACACACACACACACACACACACACACACACACACACACACACACACACACACACACAATATATATAACAATAATATAAATGAAGTTCCAAGTGCCCAACCAAAGGGAACACTAATCGCTATAATGGTGACTAAAAACATTTTAGGAAAATCAACATCAATTTATGAAGTCAGCTTATGTGAGGTTCTCTCAAATTTTTCAGTTATATTGACAATTCAACATTCAAAATGACTTGGGGAAATGAGTGAATGCAACCAGAGCAAAAATTACTGCAGAAGTGGAGGAAATGAGGGAAAAGTCCATTAAGAATTTTGCGCCTCAAAAACCGCACTCAATCCAATCAATTAATCTTAACGTGGGTTTTCTGAGTAAACAACGCATAATATGTGAATAGCACAGATTACTAGATGTTTACAATTAAGTTATGACATTAAGTAAAGTTAACTAAAAAGTGTTAGTTAGAATCACTGTTGGATTTTACAGGGTATGTTTGCTTGAGCTGTTAAAATTGTTAATATAAACCAATATTGTACAATGTAATTGTACAATATAAACATATAATATAAATACATTTATATTAAATTTAAAATATTCAAAAATGCACAAACGAAAATGATAACAATACAATAAACTATAAGTGTTTAGAGAGAGGGTGCGAGTGTATGTCTAAATCTGGAGTTAAACGCACAAAGTAACTGTCACGGAAGGCTCTCCAGTCATACCCATACAGTGCTCACTACTCTCTCCTGAGTTCTAATGATGAAAATGATGAACAGATTTTATTTAGGCTTTTATTCATGTATAAACACTGATCAATACACATCTGTCTATCTATATTACCATATTCTTGGTGATCGTATGGCCATCTCTCACCATACACAAAAGACTGTCCATGAATTTTCTTGCCAATGTTTTTTTTTTTTTTTTTTCGGGTTGACAGGTCTTTCCTCAACCCTCCCCATTATATGGCTTGGGAGTCACACACACACACACACACACACACACACACACACAACTAAGACCAATTTGGCATGTCTATTTTACCTAACCTTTATGTCTTTGGACTGTGTGGGGGAAACCAGAGCACCTCCAAACAGAAAGGTCTCCTGACTCAGCTGTGGCTCAAACCAGGGACCTTGCTGTGAGGCAAAAGTGCTACCCACTGAGCCACCGTGCCACCATGATCTGTACACATAGAGATCAATTATGCTAAATGTATGCTAAAACGAGCTTGATTGACGAAGTGAGAACCAATGAGGGTTGTTCTCACGTGCCACACAAGCATGTTTGAGCTTCTGCAAGAATAATTAAATGCTTTTCAAATGTGTTTTTTGGATAAGGGACAGCAGTTTGCACCAATTCTGTAGAATGGCCCATATTTGTAAAAGCTATGTCCGAAACCATAGTGGACATTATTGAGTGCACTCATTCTATCCACTACCCACATTGCACCGCAATAACAAGTTTACAGTGGATGTACACTCAACGGCTGACCGAATTCGCTCACTCGTTTTTCATTCACTCCTTCAAGTGAACTGTATTAGTGGACTAATATAGGTAATAGTGATTGAGGGTCTAGGAGGCGATTTCGGATTCAGCCTATGCATGCTTTTATCAATGTTTATATGTAAATAAAAGCCTAAATTAAATCTGATGTTGCTTTGGATAAAAGTGTCTGCTAAATGCATAAATGTAAATCTGTTTATCATATAAAGCAGTCGTGTCTCTTCAGAAGACTTGGATTAAATTGTTTGATTAGCATAGATTATTTTATGATGTCCAGTTATACTTTTTAAACCATGAAAGTTTTGGTTGTGTGGACTTTCATTGCATGGACCAGAAGGATGAGCGAATATTTAAATTATTTTCATTTGTCTTTTGTAGATGAACGAAAGTCCTATGGGTTTGGAATGACATGATACTGAATAAATGATGACACCATTTTACATTTGGGGGTAACTATCCCTTTCAGAAACTATAAGAAAGGATACTAGATATAATGTATTATGCACCTTTTGTCAGCATTGTGATGATACTGACTCTAACCAAGGAAGGCTGCTCTCTGAACACATACTCAAAACATCCCCAGACACACACAAGTGACCCAAATCTATCAGTTTCTCCCTTCACTCACTCAGACAGATTCTGTACCTCTCACTCACTGTTCTCAGCCAACTTTGTCCATTTCGTCAGACTTCCCAAGTATTTTGCATACAGCTGTCAAAAGCTTTCAGTTCTGCCTACAGTCAAACTCAGTGTGCTCCAGTTCAATTTGTATTCAAATGAATTAATGCCGTCACACATATTTTTGGATTACAAATATCATATCATTTTTATAAAAGAGGAAAGTGTTCTTTTTAACATACAGAGAGCTCAACCACTGAGTGCAGCCCTTCAAACAGTGAATATTCTTGGGCATAAAATGGATTTTCTTATTCAAATGAATTCCATGAAAAATATCAAATTGCACTGCGGCTTGTGCCTGCATGCGTACCATTTGCTACAGTGGCGAAGCGCCTTGTGTATCTGGCTGCTTGTTTGTATATAAAAAAGAATGTGTTGAGTAACTGGCTTTTGATCATTTCATCTCATATCAGCAGCGTGAACATCTCCGAACCCTTCTCAACAGCTCAAATCAATTCGAACAGCAGATCCATCAGTACAGAGTCAGATGTACATCCGAATACATTAACATGACTACTGCAATCTCAGCTCTTTGTGTCAAAAATCATTTGACATTTGTAGCACACTGTGAATGGATCTGTCTGAACTCATGAACATGTTGTATTCAAGAGCTAGTGACTGTAGTTGAGTTCAAAATGAGACTTTTCAAGTTTCAATTTGACAGATTCTGTGACCAGCAGTGTTGGGCAGTAACGCGTTACTAGTAACGCGTTACTGTAACGCAGTTACTTTTGACAGTAACTAATACTGTAACGCATTACTTTTTAAATAAAGTAACTCCGTTATCGTTACCATATGGTGCGTTGTCCGTTACTTTTTTAAATTAATTAGTTGCTGGAGCGGCTGAGAAGTGTGCGCTGTTACACAGTACGAGATCACTGAAGAGACTGCTAGCATTATACAGAGCGAGAGGACACATAAACTCACTGGCTGAGTTGTTTACGTTAACACGTGAGGCAGCGCGAGCACGGAGATTACAAGCTGCACGGAGAGCGCTGAGCACTTCAGATGCGCATTTAAAACACAGACAGCGAAACGGTATGAATACAGAACACTAAAGTACACATTGCCATATCATTATAAAGTAATATTTTGTCTAGATGCTGCATCAACAGAGAAAGAACAGAAGCTTGCCGTCGAGTCTGAGAGGAATAACATTAGTAACGGCTAACTTACCTCAAGCGATTAAAGCAATGTGACCAAAACACACGCAGACCTGACCCAGATGTTTTATGTCGCAATTGTTACCATCTATTTGCATTAGTTTATATCCAGCTGGTCACTGTTATGCATTCATTAGCCGGCGAAGTTGTATTTTTAAAGCTGACGTGATTGCTTACATTGATATGTTCATGCAGCGACATCAAGTTTCCTAATCAAGTGTTCTAAAATTTAAGCAAATAAAGTGAAAGACTATACATGTAATATATACACTCACCGGCCACTTTATTAGGTACCCCATGCTAGTAACGGGTTGGACCCCCTTTTGCCTTCAGAACTGCCTCAATTCTTCGTGGCATAGATTCAACAAGGTGCTGGAAGCATTCCTCAGGGAGTTTGGTCCATATTGACATGATGGCATCACACAGTTGCCGCAGATTTGTCGGCTGCACATCCATGATGCGAATCTCCCGTTCCACCACATCCCAAAGATGCTCTATTGGGTTGAGATCTGGTGACTGTGGAGGCCATTTTAGTACAGTGAACTCATTGTCATGTTCAAGAAACCAATTTGAAATGATTAGAGCTTTGTGACATGGTGGAAGTAGCCATCAGAGGATGGGTACATGGTGGCCATAAAGGGATGGACATGGTCAGAAACAATGCTCAGGTAGGCCGTGGCATTTAAACGATGCCCAATTGGCACTAAGGGGCCTAAAGTGTGCCAGGAAAACATCCCCCACACCATTACACCACCACCACCAGCCTGCACAGTGGTAACAAGGCATGATGGTTCCATGTTCTCATTCTGTTTACGCCAAATTCTGACTCTAACATCTGAATGTCTCAACAGAAATCGAGACTCATCAGACCAGGCAACATTTTTCCAGTCTTCAACTGTTCAATTTTGGTGAGCTCTTGCAAATTGTAGCCTCTTTTTCCTATTTGTAGTGGAGATGAGTGGTACCCGGTGGAGTCTTCTGCTGTTGTAGCCCATCCGCCTCAAGGTTGTGCGTGTTGTGGCTTCACAAATGCTTTGCTGCATACCTCGGTTGTAACGAGTGGTTTTTTCAGTCACTGTTGCCCTTCTATCAGCTCGAACCAGTCTGGCCATTCTCCTCTGACCTCTGGCATCAACAAGGCATTTCCGCCCACAGAACTGCCGCTCACTGGATGTTTTTTCTTTTTCGGACCATTCTCTGTAAACCCTAGAGATGGTTGTGCGTGAAAATCCCAGTAGATTAGCAGTTTCTGAAATACTCAGACCAGCCCTTCTGGCACCAACAATCATGCCACGTTCAAAGTCACTCAAATCAACTTTCTTCCCCATACTGATGATCGGTTTGAACTGCAGGAGATTGTCTTGACCATGTCTACATGCCTAAATGCACTGAGTTGCCGCCATGTGATTGGCTGCTTAGAAATTAAGTGTTAACGAGCAGTTGGACAGGTGTACCTAATAAAGTGGCCGGTGAGTGTAGGTCTACATTTATGTAATTTTAATGCTCTGGCCTTTGCAGATATTTAAATATGGCCATCTTCTATAAGCTTGAATCATATAAAATGGTAACACTTTACAATGAGATTACAATTTTAGCATTAAATATGGTTAATAAATGTTGTAGAAGTATCATTCATTGTTAGTTTTTTAATTTCAACATTTACTTAATACATTTGAAATTGAGTTTAAATTGTTATTGTATCTGTTATTACCTTAGTTAATTAGCCTACTATGAACTAACAAGAATGATCAAGGTACAATTGTATTGCTCAAATATTCATTCATGCAGTAAAAACGTATTACTGTCAGCTGCATGAACATATCAATGTTGAGAAAGCAAACACATCACTAGCTTTACACATGCTTGTTTTGTTATTTATTTCAGAAATCCTTGTGATATATTCAGTTTGTGCTGGTCTGACTTAAATAAAATAGTGTTTAAAAATTACTTTCTGTTTAAGTCAGTTTTGTGTTTGTATAGACCATAACGCATAAAAGGGCATTAATGGGAACATTAAAGAACTTTCTTTAAAAAAGTAACTAAAAAGTTACTTTTCACAGTAACGCATTACTTTTTGGTGCAAGTAATCAACAAAGTAATTGAGTTACTTTTTGAATGAAGTAACTAGTAACTGTAACTAGTTACTATTTCTTAGTAACTAGCACAACACTGGTGACCAGGCAGTTGTATAATGTAAAGTCTATATTTTATGTATAAAAGAGTCTAACTCAAGAACATGCTGATGATATTGCCTCTTGTAGTGAAAAAAAGCAAGAATATTACACTTAGCATTCATAAAATCAATGTTCCCTTTCAGTCGCTCATGTTCGACGTAGTCGACGTGTCCACTGATTGGGATCACGCTTAGGGAGCCTGTCATCTTCAAGTATTGATAAAACGAGCCAATGCACATTGGTGTGTGAGCTTTGCATCTTACGCTCCGCCCCGCAGCGCGGGTATAAATACGGAAGTGGATGCACGCACCATTTGTCTTTCAGCAAAAGACGATCAGTGTCGATGTCTCTGAAGAGTGTTGAAGTTTTCAACGAGCGAGTGTGTCGCTGTTCTTCTGGAAGACTCTCCCAGTGCTGGTGGTTCTACAGCGCGAGTGCAACGGTGATCGCGAGCTTCTGAGCTCTCAACTGCTGTTTTAACAGCATCATTTCTGTGTGTTTGTTGACGGTTGGTTAGAGGGCAAAGAAGTGAGTGCTTCACTGTTTCAGTTCACTGTTCAGTGTTGCCGCGGTCATTCCCCTGTGTGCTCCGGCACTTTTTCAAGATGTCATTCCATCCGTGCATTTCTGGATGCGGTCGTTCCCTGTCTCCTTCTGACGGTCACAATGGTTGCATCACGTGTTTGAAAAAAATAAAATAAAATCAGAGGATCACCTCTGTAATGGACCGACCAGCCGTTTCATTTGGGTCCCCTCCAGAGGACAGGATGCCGATTGCAGCATCGGAGGGTGAGCTGACCTCTGGAAATGATGACTCGGCTGCGTTATCTCCCTCTGGGAGTGTAACGTTGCCCAAGCCAAATCCAGAAATGTCAGCTATGCTGAAACGGGCTGTTGGGCTCGAGTGGAATCCTCCACCGTCTCCCGAACAGTCTCAGTTGTATGATTGGTATCTTGGGACGGGCCACGCTGGTTCTCAGCTCGCCACCCCAGTGCCTTTCTTTCCCGAAGTGCATGGGGAGATCGTGGACGGCACCTTTCTCTGCCAGAAACTGCCTGAGTAGCTCCTCCTCCCTCACTATCCTTGACGGAGGAGCGGTGGTGAGTTACGAGGCTTCCCTCCAGTGGAGCGGTCTGTTACGACACACTGCTGCCTTTTGGACGGAGGATCCTCGTCTCCCCCTAAAGCCTGTGAGATCTCATCCATTCCGACGGGAAGCGCTTACAAAGCCTATGGGCAAGCCGCCTCCTCTTTGCATCCCATGGCGTTGCTACAGGTCTATCAGGCCAGGGCACTCATGGACATGCACGAGGGTAGCCCAGACCGTGCGCTCATAGGTGAGCTCTGCACTGCAACCGCCCTCGCCCTCTGGGGCACGAGCGTTGTGGTGTGCACGATCGGTCTGGTGATGTCCACCTTAGTGCAGGAGTCCAGGAGTGCCATCGTTGGCTCAGCCTGGTTGATATGGCGGCTGCGGACAAGGTTCGGTTCCTGGACTCTCCAATTCCACAGGTTGGGCTGTTCGGCGACTTGGTGGAGAACTGCGCCCAACAGTTCTCTGCCGCCCAAGCGCAGACGGAGGCCATCCGGCACATCCTGCCCTGGCGGCCCGCTGCTGCCTCCACCCCGTCACCGGTGGCAGTTCCTCCGCCTGTTCATCGCCGAGGGCGTCTCCCTGCCGCCGCTCCTGCACCTGCTGAGCCCCCTCAGCAGCCTCCACCCAGGCCTCAGCGTGGAACCAGCCGCAGGGAGGCCGCCCAGCCTGTGTCAGACGCTGCCAATCCAGGTGGTGTTGTGGTTTCAATCTTTTTGGGAAATCACTTCTCAGAGATCTTTGATGCCAGAAATATTAGATTTTATTTTCCAACAAAGCCGAGCATCTCCTGCAGAAGATCACTCCCGATCATTGCCCAGCTTTTACATATATGGGCCATTCTACAGAATTGGTGCAAACTGCTGTCCCTTATCCAAAAAACACATTTGAAAAGCATTTAATTATTAAAATCTTAGATGTTTACTAAGATCCTTCAATTATCTATTGAAACCCACAATAATATTTAAGATATCAGTAAGCTTTATATATATAAAATCATCATTTATGGGCAACTTTTAATTAGGAGGTGGCTGTCCCAAACCCTAACCCCTACATTTCAACTTGTGAAAATGATATTGAAAAATTTTTTGCAAATTTTTCCATTCTTGTTTTTAAAAAAATATTTATTATATATTTTATTTTTAAAAATGAAGTTAAAAAAAATATTTATTTTATTTTTTATTTTTAAATCATGAAACTTTATCTAATAAAACGTGTCCTGGATTTTCATGTCACTACCAAAACAGTGAATGTTGTAGTCCATTGGCTGAGACTGATTTTAACCACACCCCTACATTTTTGATCAGGAAATATTCCTGTGTCCCTCTCTCTCATGTGCTATAAGGTGGGTAGATTGATCCCATCATTTTGAGGTAAATGTGTTCTAAAGTCTAAAAAATCTGTGTGTAACTTTAAGGAATGTCACTACCAAACTCATTTTTTCTGCTATTGAGAAAACTTTTTTGGATGTTATTCCATAAAATTTAGTTGTTATATGTGTTCAACTGTTCTGACCAGTGATTGCTAACCATGTGCTGATTAGCATCTTCGAGCTAGGCTCAAAAGTATCTAAAATTGTCACTACCGAAACTGTCACAACCGAAACATGTCTTGAAGTTTTGGTTGTGACATTATTGTTTTGGTAGTGACAAAAGGGAAAACATAATCCTTTATTTGTAGGAATAAACTACATTTTAGTACAGTTATGCAAATAATTACTACTGTAGTATGTTTTAGTGTTTTAGTATGCAAGAATTCTGTAATGTGATGAGGTTACAATTACATTCCATGATACTAGCTTAGGTGTAAGGTCAGTAATGTTACTTTCTATGATACACTTGACAGGTAGAATGACATAAAACACCAACATGCCTAAAAAAAATAGAAAAACTACAACAGAGTGACAGAGAGAATACAAACCAAGGTTGAGGGAAGACCCAGTGAAGTATGAGGAATACTTAAGGAAATAAATGAATGAATGAATTAATGAATGCCTTTATTGTCATTGCATTTAAATACAATGAAATTATAGAGCCACTCTAGTAGTGTGCATCATTAAAACACATACAATATATAAAACATATCACACAACATATTAATTTTAAAACCCAATTTACCCACTTCCTACTAAGGGGCTAATAAATATTCTAATGTAACAAAGTGCTGAGTAACTGTGCAAACTGCATCATTAAAAAAAAAAAAAAAAGTTTGGCTTCATTTAGGACTGTTATTGCTTCAGGAAAAAAGCTATTCCTAAATCTACTAGTCCTTGTTTTTTGACATCTGTGGCGTCTCCCTGAGGGCAACAGTTCGAACAGCGGGTAACCAGGGTGAGAACAGTCAAGTGCAATTTTGGTGGCTTTAGACAGCAGTCTTGAATTAGCAATTTCCTGTAGTGAGGGTAGAGGACAACCAACGATCTTCTGTGCTGTGTTGATCACTCTCTGTATTCTTTTCTTGTCTGCTGCAGAGCATCCAGCGTACCACACAGTTACACAGTACACCAGGATGCTCTCTATGGAGGAACGGTAGAAAAGCACCAACAGCTTCTCAGATAGATTTTTTTTTTTTTAAGGAGTCTGAGGAAATACAGACGCTGTTGTGCCTTCTTTACCACTGCTGTGATATTGTCCGTCCATGTGAGTTGGTCCGAGATGAGGGTTCCCAGGAATTTAAAGTTTTGAACCCTCTCCACTAGGTACCCATTGATGGAAAGAGGAAGGTGGTCGGCACAGCACTTCCTGAAGTCTATGATTAGTTCTTTAGTAGGGATGCACCGATACCGGTATCTGGTATCGGCCTCGATACCACATTTTCTAAAGTACTCGTACTCGTTAAAAGTCCCCCGATACCGGGGACCGATACCACGGCCTGAGAAATGTCTATGTTTGAGCGGCGTGTAAGGGGTTAATCACAGGCGCCGAGTGCCCACCCCCAGGCCCCGGCTGCAGCTCAGAGCGGGGAGAAGGCGAGGCGAGACGAGACATGTCAGCCGTGTGGAACTATTTCAAAGTGAATGAAGACGACAAAACAAAGGCGGACTGCAAATTGTGCTCAGCGAAATTGTCCAGAGGAGGCTCAAAAGGTAGCGCATTTAACACAAGTAATTTAATCAAGCACCTAAAATCCCAACATGACAACGAGTACAAAGAGTTTACCCACGCTTCTAAACCAACACAACCCACGCTGCAGCAAACTCTTGCAAGACGAGATAAAATGTCCAGAGACAATCCACGTGCTGTGAAAATAAAGGCTTTTTAGCTCAGTGTCACACATTATAGATGAAAACAGAAACAGGCTGACTGCTGATAATGCAGAAAAGCTACTTTTCTTAAAAAAAAACCTGCCACTCACTTTTTCTAAATTAGCTCCATTAAGTGAGTCGTCTTAGACTTGATGTTAATACCTACCTCAGTTGCACTGACTGCCACAGTTCTATGTTGGTGGATGTTGTTAGTTTATTCAAATATTGTGCACTAAATAGCAAAGATGTTTATTAATGCCCCTTGTGTTGTCCAAAGTGGCAGAGTTTAGAACAAACTGAAAAAAATACTTGAGTTGTACTGTCACTGTTTAAATTTTTTTTATATAATTATTTATTCTGTAATATGTTGCATACAACATGCTTTTCATTTTAAATAAATGTTCTTAATTCCAAACTAGTCCCTTGTTTTTTTGTTAAATTATATGACTAAAGCTGTTACCTGTAAATTTAAATCATGTTTTTTTTTATTAAGTACTCGGTATCGGTATCGGCGAGTACTGAAATGCAAGTACTCGTACTCGTACTCGTTTTCCAAAAAAGTGGTATCGGTGCATCCCTATTCTTTAGTTTTCCCGATGTTAAGAGACAAGTTGTTTTCTGTGCACCATGTAACCAGTCTGTGGACCTCTGCTCTATAGGCCGACTCATCTCCTCCTGAAATGAGTCCAACAAGTGTGGTGTCGTCGGCAAACTTTATGATGGTATTGCTAGGGTAAAAGGGGTTGCAATCATGAGTGTACAATGAGTATAACAGAGGACTCAACACACAGCCCTGAGGGGAGCTGGTGCTGAGAGTAAGGGTGGAGGATTTGTGGGGGCCGAACTTCACACTTTGGGGCCGATTGGTTAAAAAGTCCATAATCCAGTGGCAGATGTAAGAAGAGAGTCCAAGGTCAGATAGCTTCCTGATGAGGATGTCTGGGATAATTGTATTAAATACAGAGCTGTAATCTACAAAGAGCATCCTCACATATGTCCCACTGTGCTCTAGATGGTTTAGGGCTGTATGAAGGGCTATGGTAATGGCATCATCCGTCGACCTATTCGCTCTATAGGCAAACTGGTGTGGATCTAGGGTCGATGGTAGACTGGTTTTGATGTGCTTCATTACCAGCCTCTCAAAGCACTTCATAACTACCGGGGTGAATGCCACCGGTCTATAGTCATTCAGACTGCTGGGGGAGGGCCTTTTTGGAACCGGGATGATGATGGATGTCTTCAGGCAGGATGGTATTGTGGCTTGGGCGAGTGACAGATTGAAAATCTTGGTGAACACAGCGGTAAGCTGGTCAGCACACTCTTTAAGTACTTTTCCAGGTATACCATCTGGACCGGCAGCCTTTCTTGGGTTCACTGAACTGAGGACCCGCTTCACATCACATTCCTGCACTGTGAGTGGGTAGGTGTTAGAAGCAGGTGGAGACAGCACACCCGATGTTGGACTTTTTACCTCAAAGCGAGCAAATAAACTGTTTAGTTCCTCTGCTAGCGAGGCGTCTGTGTTGAAAAGCATTGAGTTGCTGCCCTTGTAGTTTGTAATGTTCTTTATTCCCTGCCATGTCCGCCTTGGGTCGTTATCTGTGAAGTGATCTTCTATTTGTCTTTTATAGTCCTGTTTCGCCTCCCTAATAGCCCTTTTCAGGTCAGCTCTAGCTGAGCTGTACCTGGCTGTATCCCCAGACCTGTATGCAGCATCTCTGGCTTTCAGAAGACTCTGTACTGTCTTATTCATCCAGGGTTTCTGGTTAGGAAAAAACGTGACTTTCTTGTTCACAGTGACTGTGTCCACACAAGCTGTGATGTAGAACAGCACAGTTTCGGTGTATTCATCCAAATCTGGTTGTGCAAATATGTCCCACACAGTGTGCTCGAAGCAATCTTGTAGCTGTGCAAGAGCCCCCTCTGGCCACGTTTTAATAGTCTTTACGGCAGGCCTAGTTCTCTTTCTAAGGGGTATATATGCTGGGATAAGGAGCAATGAAATATGGTTTGAGAGTCCTAAGTGTGGCAAGGGAACTGCCCTGTATGCATGCTTAATATTTGAATAAACATGATCTAATGTGTTCTGGCCTCTGGTGGCACATTTCACATACTGGGTAAATTCTGGTAGCACAGTCCCTAAGCGTGCCTGGTTAAAGTCTCCAGCTATGATGTGAACGCCGTCAGGGTGAGCCTGCAGTTGCCTATTTATAGTGGAGTGCAGGTGGGCTAGCGCTAAGCTAACATTAGCATCTGGAGGTATGTAAATAGCCGTAATAATCACAACCGTCAACTCTCTAGGTAGATAAAACGGTCTGCAGATAACTGACATAGCCTCTATGTCAGGGGAGCAATAGCTGTGTATGATTCTGCTGCTCAAACCCCAAGCATTGTGCACGTATACACACAGTCCTCCTCCCCTAGTCTTACCGGAGTCTTTGCTGCGGTCCCTTCGGTGCATTGTGCGGCCCGCTAGCTGTTCCGCAGCGTCAGGGATAGCCGGGTGGAGCCAGGTTTCCTCTATCACTAGCACACAGCAATCGCGCAGACAGTTGTTTTTCGCCAGCTGAAAGAGAAAGAAATAAGAAACGAAGGGAAGAAGGAAAGCTGAAGAGTATCAGTGAATTATCTGACAGGGAGCAAAGACATGTCAGAAAAGCATGAGGAAAAGACAGAAAAGACATGGATGATGGTGAAAAGACAGAAAGAGGTGGAGACATTTTGCAGGGCTTCCAAACCACCTAGCACTTCCAGTGAGGGTGATCAGATCAGTGCACATACACACTGGGGGACAAGGGGGAAAACGAGCAAAAATCAGCAACTATAGAAAATGTCACACACACACACACACACTTCAGGTTCTAGAGATTTATCTGAATGAGGAAAATTATTCTGAAATTAATGTTTTATGGAAACACACACACACACACACACACACACAGTTCAGTGGTTCAGGAGATTTATCTGATTGACTCATAAACAAAATGTTGAAAATGTGAAAATAAAACAAAGTGGTTCTGAAACAGTCTACATTGTAAGTTGTTGTTGTTGTTTTTTAGGTAGACAAATCTATGAGCATACCTCTTCTCACTTGCACCTCTCAAGACCCAAAGTATAGAACAGCTCTAGATGTTCTTATAAGATATTTACTGTCAGATGTGTGTCTGCTATGTACTGACTGCATAATGTGCATCATAGTTATTTATTTATATTAACATAAAATGTGGACAGTCTGATTCAGACATGGCAAACTAAGTATTGTGGTCACTACCAAAACATTACTGTCACTACCAAAAATGTGCAATCACTACCGTAACATGGGATGTTTTGTCAAAAATAAAGTATATTGAATTATCAACTAAGATGTTATGATAGTGTTTGGTTCAATGCATATTCAAACTAATGAATCCTTAACTTTGAAATCAGTACGATAAACTTTATGCCTTCTACAAAGAAAAATTGGGTTCAAAATACAACAAATCTCATAAATTACACTTAAAATATTATTAAAATTATAATCTTTATTGATTTAACCTGTAAAAATATTTTTAAAAAAATTAAAAAAATATATATTTATAAGGTAGATGTAAACAAAATCTTAATAGGTCATTATAAGCCTTCTTAAAAAATTATTTAATATTGTGTTTCGGTAGTGACAAATTTGGGGAGAAGGAAAATATTCCAGCATTTTCTGAAAAAACAATATGAGAATTAACTGCACAATTACTAGAAAAGTGTACCTTAGATATTATATAATTTGCATACATACAAAATTTGTGGGAAAAAAAACAAAAAAAATTCAAGATGTTTCCAACTCTGACTTTGCACCAATTCTGTAGAATGGCCCATATAGCATAGACCCTTGTCCAAAGATGGTAACGCACCCTATAGATTATTTTTGGGGTATTGTACCATGTGACTTTCTCAGAATAGAATGGCAACATTCCCATGCCTTTTTTCAGACTTCCAAAAGTCAACCCAAAGGCACACACACAGAGGAAATAATAGTGTACAAATATATAGCTAAATTACTTATTTTCTAAATAATAAAATCTTCTAAATTCCCTCCTCGCTTATTTAAGCCTCACTTTCACTATCCTTTTCCAGAGTGTAGTTTCAAAATCCAGACCACTCAGTTATACTACCTAATGACTAAATTAAGTCACCCATTCTCCTTTCCAAAAAAACTAGATTATGCCACCACACTCCGGAGGAGCATTTGAGCCAAACATCTCTCTCCATCCATTTTTCTTTCTTTCAGTTGTTTTTTCTTTTTCTTTCAATGGAGAAAGTAAAAGACTCGAATCCTCCCTAATCAAAAATTGGACATTGTTATAAGCGTCAGGATAAAATTGGTTCAGCATTGCCTGTTATTGTCACAGTTATGTAGAATATTTCAAACCTAAAAATCCATTATACTATTAAAAGTTTTCTTGCAGTGTAGACATCCTCTTCGACCCAGACACCTAGGGTCTGGCTCATCAATCATCTTCTTCGTCCTCATTTGAGGTACTTGAATCAATGTCCAATGTTTGTAAATATCAATTTGGTTTATAAGCCCAATCTTAATATGATTTGATTGCCATCTAAAATTAGTTTTCATTATCTTGATATTTCTTGATTATCTTCATTATCAGCATTTCCATTTGTTTAACCATGGTTTTGACAATTAGTGATCTTAATATTGTCATGATCAAGGAGACAGAAGCAATGATGCGATACAACTCTTTATTGAGTAAATGAAGTACACAGTCCAGGATCACAGGACGACTGGTGACGCAGCTACTAGATGGTCAGCAGTGGAACATTGAAGTGATGAGACGACGTGAAGTGAGTGGTGATCCAGACCGGAGCGTGAACCAGAAGAACAGAGACCGGAACAGGACACGAACAGCAACGCCAACTGGAACAGGACCAACACACACGAGGGACATCAAACAACGATCTGACAAAGAAAGGAGAGTGCGATAAGCATTTAAAGGTGAGTGAATGGGATGCAGCTGGTGAGAGAAGTGCGATCAGCTGGATCACTAATCAGCTGGAATGAGTGGCGACGCCCACTCGCAAGCGCCCATACACACATAACAACAGCAACACGAGACAAGAAGGAAACAATGAATTCATAAACCGTGACAAATATGGGAAGTACACAACAGAATAATAACCCCCTTTCAATATTGCAACTCCAAAAAACATTCCAAATTTAGCAAACAATGCTCAAAATTCTCCAAACTTTAAATCAAGTTTTCCTTAACTTCTGCTCTTAAGCTTTTTTTAACTTAATCATGTATTACGGTCCCACTTTATATTAAGTGGCCCTAATACCTGTGAACTTACATGGTTACTAGATATGTACTTAGTATGTAACTACAGTGTAAATACACATTGGTACATAGTATTTACAACTGTAATATTTGTGTAACTACACATATGTAACAACCCACGGAAAGGTATGTGTAAGTACAAATGTGTAACAGGACATTGGTAACAACACTTTTTCCACTACAGTAAGTACACATGTGTAACAGGCATTATGTAACTACATTTTGTAACAACAATATGTATTCACACAAGTTGTTCCACTTCCACACGCAGTCTTCCATACTGTAGTTACCAGTTAAGAACACACTGAAACCATGATGATTCCTATGTGTATACCATGTATTTACTATATGACCGACAGGACTTATGTTGAATTACAGCTAAAGTTTTCCCTTGTGGTACCAGTGTACATACATGGTAACTCCTCAGGAACTCTGCACTTGATACAATGTGTTAAACTGTCATAACTTACATGTATTATGCAAAACCCAAACCTCTGTGCAACTGTACTAACAGTGTACTTACATGGTAACTCCTCAGGAACTATCCACTTAATATAAAGTGTAAAATGGTCATAACTTACTGTGTATTATGCAAAACCCAACCCTGTGCAACTGTACTAACAGTGTACTTACATGGTAACTCCTCAGGAACTGTCCACTTAATATAAAGTGTAAAACGGTCATAACTTACATGTATTATGCAAAACCCAAACCTCTGTGCAACTGTACTAACAGTGTACTTACATGGTAACTCCTCAGGAACTGTCCACTTAATATAAAGTGTAAAATGGTCATAACTTACTGTGTATTATGCAAAACCCAAACCTCTGTGCAACTGTACTAACAGTGTACCAACATGGTAACTCCTCAGGAACTGTCCACTTAATATAAAGTGTAAAACGGTCATAACTTACTGTGTATTATGCAAAACCCAAACCTCTGTGCAACTGTACTAACAGTGTACTTACATGGTAACTCCTCAGGAACTGTCCACTTAATATAAAGTGTAAAATGGTCATAACTTACATGTATTATGCAAAACCCAAACCTCCGTGCAACACTGCATTAACAGTGTACATACATGGTAACTCCTCAGGAACTGTCCACTTAATATAAAGTGTAATTGTTAGGGTCATTGTTGTGTACCACAGTAAATGCAAAACACAAGGTTACGTAGTGGATAGTAAACTCTGAAATATAAATGTGATAGTTATGCTTTGATAGATTCGCGGATATTACGGCATAGCACTTTTAAAGATTTACTCTTTATTTTAGATTTTTTTTTATTTGACATTGTGGTGACCTATTTGCCTTTACAGTAAATTACAGTGTTCTGTAAACAATAAACAAGAATTGCCTACACTTTAAAACCTTAAAAATACCTTGTTTAATCGTTTAACCATTTTGTAGTATTTAGTTTATTTACCGTGAGAGACAAAAAGCGTTTTCTCCAATAAAACACAACATAAATTCACAAAAAACATCAATTGTATTAGCTTGATGTAATCCAAATCTTTAGAATCCATACGTTGTTTGCAAGAAACAGATCCAAATTCAGCCCTTTATGATCTTCATCTCCATTTCTCAGCAGCGACCGCCAACGTCAAATCCCGCGCTCAGGCGCGCTGGTGATGAATTCAAATTCAAAAAATGCGCCTTCAAGAAGCGTTACGACATGTTTTACGGCCGTGATATCAAACGCTCATTGGCTCTCGCCTGCTTCGTCACAGATTGCGACATGCCGTGTTTCAGTTGGTGTAGTACATTTGAAATGGGGAAGCGCGCGCGCCTTCACAGAGCGAACCGAAACCGGATTAACATTTTCATGGATTAATAATTTATATTCTAATCTGTACCTCATACACAACTATTATAATACTGCCAGAGAGGACTGCGGCTGCAACGCATCATCATGTGAACGACTTTTGGTACCGGTTTTGACATTTTCGCAATAAACAAATTATTGTGAAATTTATAACGTTACTTGTCTGTCTGTTATGTTTTTATTTTCTTCATAAGTGTAGCCTACGTAGTTTTAAGGAATGGTTATGGGTAGGTTTAGGGGTATGAGTAGGATTAGTGGCTCAAAATATATTTTAATGCTATTGTTAATAAAACTATGAGAGGTTTGGGTTTGCTGAGATGGTCTCTGTTATGACCGTTTTTTGCACTTTATATTAAGTGGAAAGTTCCCGAGGAGTTACCATGTAAGTAAATTACACTGTTAATACAGTGTTGCACAGAGGTTTGGGTTTTGCATAATACACAGTAAGTTATGACCGTTTTACACTTTATATTAAGTGGACAGTTCCTGAGGAGTTACCATGTATGTACACTGTTAATGCAGTGTTGCACAGAGGTTTGGGTTTTGCATAATACACAGTAAGTTATGACCATTTTACACTTTATATTAAAGGTGCCCTAGAATGTTTTTTTTTATTATTTTATAATGTTTCCTGGGTTACCCTTATAATGTTAGTATGTTTTTTAGATAAAAAATAATCATAATTTAGAAATAAATGGCATTTTTCCTAGCCTGCTTTTAGCCTCTGATTTGAACACTCTGTTTGAAGGGGCGTGTCTACTGTGGGATTCAGTGTAACCGCGGCCACTGCTGTGATTGGCTGACATGCTTGCATATGAAATAGCAACGCATTACATGTGAAACTCTCTCCCGAATACTTTTACTACTGCTATTATACGTTTTTACTATAACAGCTATCGAGATTAACGAATCGTGAGATGTTTTTAAAGTATTTAGATCTATTCCCATCACATAAAATGTTGCCGTGATGAGCATTGAGCAGATGACTGTGTGTTGATCGCGAGAATGAAGATCTAATCATTGCAAAGCAGTTTCTGCACTCTCTCTGCTTTCACCAATGCAAACACGATGATGTAAATACAGTAAGAGCTTCGTTGTGCAGTAACGTGCGTCATTGATTTCATAACGAGTTTGGCAAGTGTCCAGATAAACTCGCGCTGTGTGGAAAGATTGTTCTTTGATCGCTTTCTGTATATAATTTGTTCACAAATTAAATACGATTATTTTCATCCTACTAAAAGAAACGATGTGAAGCTGATATTTTAGTCACTGGCTTGACTTACTGATGCATAAACAGTATTGAACGATTTTGAGAGAAAGATTACCTGTCTGAACTTGAACAATTACTCATCAGAAAGTGTTGCTTGGTAGCTCGATCCGAGGCCAGCTCTGTATTGGCCCAAGTTGAGGAAACACTCGGTGAAATGTTTGGAAATTTCCAGAGAAAATAAAATTAACCCATTGTTTCTTCAGAGGCCCAGATGAAGGAACTAAAAAATACTTTTGTGTTCATGTGTACATCCACACTGAGCAACTGCCATGCTTCGGCTGCGCAGTTCCACCTGGCATTGAGGGCTGGCATTATGCAAATATTTGGAGGCGTACATATTAATGATCCCGACTATTGCGTCACAGTCGGTATTGTGTGGAGAACCGACCGTTTTTCAGGGGTGTTTTTCATAAACGTGAATTAAATGAGAACGCGAAAACAGTCCAGTTTGAGATTCACTCTATGTCATGTCCATGCACTGAACTCTTGTTATTTGACTATACCAAGGTAAATTCAATTTTGGGTCACCTTTAAGTGGACAGTTCCTGAGGAGTTACCATGTTAGTACACTGTTAGTACAGTTGCACAGAGGTTTGGGTTTTGCATAATACACAGTAAGTTATGACCATTTTACACTTTATATTAAGTGGACAGTTCCTGAGGAGTTACCATGTAAGTACACTGTTAGTACAGTTGCACAGATGTTTGGGTTTTGCATAATACACAGTAAGTTATGACCATTTTACACTTTATATTAAGTGGACAGTTCCTGAGGAGTTACCATGTTGGTACACTGTTAGTACAGTTGCACAGAGGTTTGGGTTTTGCATAATACACAGTAAGTTATGACCATTTTACACTTTATATTAAGTGGACAGTTCCTGAGGAGTTACCATGTAAGTACGCTGTTAGTACAGTTGCACAGATGTTTGGGTTTTGCATAATACACAGTAAGTTATGACCATTTTACACTTTATATTAAGTGGACAGTTCCTGAGGAGTTACCATGTTAGTACACTGTTAGTACAGTTGCACAGAGGTTTGGGTTTTGCATAATACACAGTAAGTTATGACCATTTTACACTTTATATTAAGTGGACAGTTCCTGAGGAGTTACCATGTAAGTACACTGTTAGTACAGTTGCACAGATGTTTGGGTTTTGCATAATACACAGTAAGTTATGACCATTTTACACTTTATATTAAGTGGACAGTTCCTGAGGAGTTACCATGTTGGTACACTGTTAGTACAGTTGCACAGAGGTTTGGGTTTTGCATAATACACAGTAAGTTATGACCATTTTACACTTTATATTAAGTGGACAGTTCCTGAGGAGTTACCATGTAAGTACACTGTTAGTACAGTTGCACAGAGGTTTGGGTTTTGCATAATACATGTAAGTTATGACAGTTTAACACATTGTATCAAGTGCAGAGTTCCTGAGGAGTTACCATGTATGTACACTGGTACCACAAGGGAAAACTTTAGCTGTAATTCAACATAAGTCCTGCCGGTCATATAGTAAATACATGGTATACACATAGGAATCATCATGGTTTCAGTGTGTTCTTAACTGGTAACTACAGTATGGAAGACTGCGTGTGGAAGTGGAACAACTTGTGTGAATACATATTGTTGTTACAAAATGTAGTTACATAATGCCTGTTACACATGTGTACTTACTGTAGTGGAAAAAGTGTTGTTACCAATGTCCTGTTACACATTTGTACTTACACATACCTTTCCTTGGGTTGTTACATATGTGTAGTTACACAAATATTACAGTTGTAGATACTATGTACCAATGTGTATTTACACTGTAGTTACATACTAAGTACATATCTAGTAACCATGTAAGTTCACAGGTATTAGGGCCACTTAATATAAAGTGGGACCCTAAATTTTCCTCCCTGCGCAGTATTATTTAGTAAAAGTGCAACACTGATCTCCAAACAAAAGTAATTCGACTTTTTTCATGTAATTGTTTTCCTCCTAATGCAGACATAGCATTACAATAAATCTCTGCTGGTTATAGTAGTAATTGATTTTGCATTTTTGTTTTGTGTGATTCATATGAATTTTAATTTAAAGTAGGGCTGGGTAAAAATAACTATTTCTCATTTTTATTTGCTTATTTTTATAAAGGAATATCAATTCTTGAATTCGAAGAATCAATTCGAAGAGTCTTTTTTAGTTGATGAATGAACAGAACATTGTAGTGCACCTTCTATTCAATAAATCGCTTTGTGCTTTGTTATAAAGTTTTAGATTTCAAATTGTAAATTTTAATACCAAATTTAAACAATAAATACCATTTTGACATTTATAATGCCGCGTGTTATAGCTCCTCATTGTAGCTCCTCAGTTCAAGAATATCTTAACTGAATAACTTTTCTTCCTTTTTACTAATTTCTAAATAAACTATCATGAATAAACTAATTATGTCTCATGTAATCACTCAAACTAAGAAAGCTTTGAGAGCAATGTTACATTTACCTCATAAAAGTCATTCAATAACCTCATTAGACAACTCTAGAAAATAACTTTTTGCTTACATATTCATTTAATGTATGTATGTTTCGTATGTTACGTGCTACTGGATACTTGAATTTCCCTCGGGATAAATAAAATATCTATCTATCTCTCTATCTCTCTATCTCTCTATCTATCTATCTATCTATCTATCTATCTATCTATCTATATTTATTTTTCTGTATATCTAAATAAATCTAACAATCTAAAAGTTTTTATATCAACCATTTCAAACATAAAGCATTATAACTTAATGATTATTAAAACTTCCTTGTGTGTAATCTAAGTGTTCGTATACAATTAATTCATTAATCTTCAATATTTCTGGAATGAATGCTGCCATATTATCCGAACTTATTTCTGATATCATTTCAAATCTAAGGAATACTTCTCTGGTAGAAATTTAATTTCTGCTCCTGCCCCTCCTCTGCTGATTTCATTGCCTTTACCCATCTATATCATGTCCACATAATCCATTACCAAGTGTTTGTATAGTCCTTCTGGTACAGATATATGGCCTATTTGTTTCGCTGTTCCGTTCCTAACTTTGTTTTTGGCACAAATTTCACATGTGGACAGACAAAAATTTGCAAAAAAATGCCTTTTAATTTTGCCTTTTAATTTAATTTCCTTACCCTTAATTTTGCCTTTTTTATTAACTTATTCCCCCCTTGCACAATGGTCAAAACCATGCGCATCTGAATTGAGAATATTCAAAAGTATTATTGGTGCAACAATCTGTCGTTCATGTGAACGCCAAATATCTTTTTTGGCCCCCCTCTGGCACCATAAATTGTTCACAAGGGCCTGCTTCTTGTTATTGAATCTGAATAACTTCCAATTGAGGTTGTCATTCTATTAGCACTACTTGACATATATTTAATTAGTCAAAAGCATATTGAATCAAATCATATGTATCAAATCTTATGAATTAAAATTGAAATTGAATATTTGTTAATGCCAGTGTTAATACTTGCTTTAATTTCAACTGTAGCCTTAAATTCATTAGGTAAAGCCCTGTATTGACATGTTGCATCCGAGTACCCATTTGGATCTGTTTTAAAATGTCTTTTAGTTCTGTTTTTATTTTCCTTTATGAATTGTCTTAATTCTCACTGTGCTATGTCAATTGTCTTGAATTAGTCGTTATCATTCATTATTTTATTTTATTTTTTAATTCTAATTTCTCATTATCATCATTTCTACGTTGCTTTGATATATTTTTCTCTTCAATCAATTTTTGTTCTGTTGGGATTAGGTCTTTTCAAGTTGCTACTAGGTCTTTTCAAGGGTTGAACATTCAATTTTAGGAAAGTTTGGTTGATGTTGACTTTTGTTTGAACTTGTACTCATCTCTGTTGATTCTCTCTTCTTTGCACAGCTCCTTGTGAGCTTCCCGCATTCTGCAACTTTTCATTCTTGTGTTTCTGGTCAAGTTTGTCTCCTTTTTCCATTTATGTTTTGATCTTTTTGAGTCATTGCAATGGGCATTTTTCTCCCGTTGGCAAGGGAAGACCATTGCCAGCATGCTCTTGATTCCTCACTTCCTGTTGTGGGGGGTTGCTGAAGTTGGGTGGTGTATTTTAAGTTGAGAGGCATTGACTCAAATGTCACTCTGCTGATCAATGCTTGTGCATTGCCTTTTGTGAGATAACAAGCATAGTCACTGGTTCTTTTTGTTAGAACCGTCCGAGAAACCTTCCTGGAATTGAGCTGCTGTCATCTGTGAATGAAACCTTAATTATTTCTGTTAGTGACAACAATATTTATTAAAGCATCTGCTCATCTGGCCCATTGTCCTTCTTGGTGTTACCTGTGGAATGGTCATGTGGGCTGAGTGGTGTCCTGGCCTATTTTGGGGCTTTCTGCTTTCATTAACAGCAGGGCTTGAATCCATATATTCCCATTTATTTTTCATACATTTGACTTTTTATCATCATATTTGCAACCTCTTTATATATTTCTCACAATAAATTTCAAATGTATTTTTTACAATTAGTCAATTCAACTCAGTTATCTCATTTTGAGTCCCACCATCAGCACACTATTTATTAGGCATCTTGGACAACACTCAACCCACTTTGTTACAGACAAAAGTTACAAGACAAAATGGTATACTTTTGACAAAGAATCAGCTCCATCACGATACGCTGAAAAGAAAGTCAGATGTGTAATGCGCTGCACAAATGTGGCACTGTTTTTTCCCCAATCTTTTTTCTATTGCCACTACAGTTCCGACCAGGAAATTTAACCAAATTCATCCACTGTCATTATTTTATTGGGCAGAATTTGCCCTGTGGGCCCATATTTTCATTTTTAGAATTGCTGTATTGGCAAAATAATTGATTTGTCTCAGTGTCTCTTCATACAGCATCTCTCACACCATTCATACTTAGTCACTTCCTCATTGGCCAACATACATTCTTGTGTGGCTTCTTCAGCAGGTTGTGCTCTAAATGCAGAACTTATAATTTTAGCTGTGGAATGCCATAAGATCTGATCAAGACAACACAGCTATGTCTAATCACTATTGAGAAGTGTCAGTGATCATAAGGTTTAGTTTAACACCATTGTTATAAACCCTTTTTTTTTCTTTTTACAAATTCTAATAGATTACATTTTTTTGAATAATAGGCCTGGTGCAGTTGAGACAGCCAATTGTAATTTCTCAAATGCATTCTGTCATTTGTTGGTCTCATTTTTCCTATTCTTTTTGTTTTTGCTCATGAGCTGCTCTGCATAATTTTGGATCCATGGCCAATAACATTTCCATCTCATCATCCCAGTTTGACAGCATTTGTGATTTCATAATTTTGAACTTTTGGAGTTATATATTTTTTTGACCAGTAGCTTTGTTTTGCCAACAATATAATTATTCTTTGACATTTTGTGTCTATCTTTCTTTTTGCCAGAGAATAATTTCATCATGCCTTAGCCCTATAGTTGTTTAATATAGCCCTCACTATACCAAATCCAGCCTGTTTTAACTAGTTTATGTGTTTGTGATTGTTTTTGTTGATTTGGTTGTCTTCATTGTGTATGTATTTTTAGTGTATGATATTGTATATGTTTACATGTTTCACAGGGCTCAGCTGAAAAGAGATCTCGGTCTCAGTCTGGTTCCCCTGTTAAAATAAAGTAAAAAAAAAAAAACTATTTGGTGAGTTAAAGGGATACTCCACCGTTTTTTCATATTAAACTATGTTATTCCCTTAACGAAGACGAGTTGATACATACCTCTCTCATCTCAGTGCGTGCACTCAATCGCTCTGGCGCGCGAGACACTTTGATAGCACTTAACTTAGCCCAGTTCATTTATTAGGATCCAACCAGAGAAGCGACCAAACACCTCCACGTTTTCCCTATTTAAATACAGTTACACGAGTAGTATAACTCGACCAAGAATGGTGACACAAAATAAAACGTTGCGCTTTTCTAAGCGTGTAAAGTGGATAACTATAATGTATGGCGGAATACCACAGCAAGTGCTTGGGAGCACTTCGACTGGGAGCACATTGGGATGCAGGACTTGCATTCCGCCCCCGCCTGCCAGTGCGGGTATAAAGCGGAAGCGAGCGCACACACATATGCTTTTTGCTTCGGAGCCGACCGGTTGTGTCCTCTGAGTGAATGAGCTTCAAGATTGTGATATTATCTTTACGCTCAACGAGTCTGCTGTTTTCTCTGAGACCTCTCTGTGTTGGTGTGACGGCGCTTCAGCGATCTTCGCGATCTCCCGGGCACCAGCTGTTGCTTCACGCGATCTGCCTTTTTTTTAAAGAGCTGTTGTCACAGCTGGTATTCGGTTGAGTATACACAGCGGGCTTGCACATCCCTGTGTGCTTCAGCACAATAAGAGAGCGTTTTTTTGTGAAAAGAGCAACACGGGTGAAGATTGCGTCCTTTTCAGGATGACGTTTCACCCGTGTGTTTCTGGATGCGGTCAACTTCTGCCTCCGGTTGATGGTCATGATCGCTTCCTCTCGTGGTTGGGCCTCGCGCACGCTGAGGCAGCATTCGTGAACGAGTCATGTTCTCACTGTGGGAACATGACCGTCGTGGTGCTAAGACTGAGACTGCGAACCCTCAAACGAGGGGGAGTACCTTTGAAGATTCCCCAATCTAGTTCTTCTTCTGGTTCACTCCAGAAAAAGGCTACTTCGGCTAATCCCATTGGTGGTCGGAGGGTTACAATGAGGAATGATCCGCCGGGTGAAAGACCCCCGCGGGCTTCCCACTCCTCTGCATCGCTGCCATTGGAGCCCCTGGAGGAGCGCGCTGGGCCATCTTGTGTGGTCCCAGTCGTTTCCTTCGGGGCTCCACCGGAGGACCTGATGTCGATCGCTGCATCGGAACGAGAGCGGTCATCTTCTGGGGATGACGACTCAGCTGCGCTGCCCCCTTCTGGTGTGGTAGTGTTGTCCGAGCCAGATCCATAAATGGCTGCTATGCTTGCCCGGGCGGCCGAGACAGTCGGGCTCGTGTGGAACCCTCCACCGCGTCCCGAACCTGAGGGGGGCCGGGTGGAGAATCTTCTTTTTCCTTTTGTTTCTGTTCCACCACTGGCCAGCCGGTCAGCGGTACCCACATTTTCAATAAAAGATCAGTTTCTACTTCCTCTGGGTCACTTACGGTCGGGACTGGCAGTCCAGGTCGACGCTCAATTGCCTCTCCGCTCCCAGTCTCCTCCGTCCAAGAGGGCCAGAATGACAGTGTGTGCCGCCACGTTGCCTCGCCGCTCTCATTCCCCTCGCCCCAGCGCTCAGATGTCAGTGACGCCGCTACGGCCTCGTCACTCTCGTCTCGCTGGGCAAGGAGGCGTGGAAACCAGGACTCGACGCCCCCGGGCCTCGCTCCTCGTTTTCCCTCCTTCCTTTGCCTCGGGACAGCCAGCAGCCGAATGCCTCCGGGCCTTCCCTGCTGTCTGCCCCCCGGTGGAAGCAGGTAGTTGTTGCCCCGCACACCCAGACCCCTCTCTCGGCCGCAGCAATGCCTCCGGAGTCTGGTCTCTGCCTTCCACCTCGCTGCCCTTCCGTGGGTATGCCGGTGGTCCGGGTCAGCTCGTTGGTACAGTCTCTCGAAGCCTGGCTAGCGCTTCCGAAGCCGTCCCGCTGGCTCATCCGTACCATCCGGCTCGGCTATGCAATTCTGTTTGCCCGCCGGCCCCTCAAGTACAGGGGCATCCGCTTCACCCAAGTGCGGAGTGTCGATGCCCCTATCTTGAGGAAAGAGATTGACGCCCTGCTGGCGAAGGACGCGATCGAGCCGGTCACTCCAGCCGAGATGAGGTCTGGGTTCTACAGCCCTTCATTGTACCCAAGAAAAGCGGTGGGTTACGGCCGATCCTGGACCTGCGAGTTTTGAATCGGGCCCTACACAAGCTCCTGTTCAAAATGCTCATGCAGAAGCGCATCTTCGAATGCATCCGTCCCCAGGATTGGTTTGCAGTGATCGACCTGAAGGACGCGTACTTTCATGTCTCGATTCTTCCTCGACACAGACCGTTTCTTTGGTTTGCGTTCGAGGGTCGGGCATAACAGTACAAGGTCCTACCCTTCGGCTTGGCCCTGTCGCCCCATGTCTTCACGAAAGTCGTGGAGGAGGCCACTGTTCCCAGGAGAGAACATGGCGTTCGCATTATCAACTATCTCAACGACTGGCTTATAATAGCTCACTCGCGAGATCTGTTGTGCAAACACAGGGACTTGGTGCTTCGGCACCTCAGCCATTTGGGGCTTCAAGTCAACTGGGACAAGAGCAAACTCTGGCCCACGCAGAGGATCTCTTATCTCGGCATGAAGTTGGACTCGGTCGGTCAGACTGCATGCCTCACCGAGGAGCGCGTCCAGTCAGTGCTCAACTGCCTCAAGTCTTTTTAAGGCAGGTCAGCGGTCCCACTGAAACAGTTTCAGAGGCTCCTGGGGCATATGGCAGTCGCAGTAACGGCGCTCGGCCTGCTGCATATGAGACCGCTTCAGCGCTGGCTTCACGATCGAGTCCCGAGATGGGCGTGGCAGAACGGTACGTTCCGGGTCAACATTACACCGCACTGTCGCCAAACCTTCAGTCCTTGGTCAGACCCTGCTTTTCTACGGGCCGGAGTGCCCTTAGTCCAGATGTCCAGGCATGCTGTGGTTTTCACAGATGCCTCTGCCAACGGATGGGGGGCCACGTACAACGGGCATGCAGTTTCAGGTCTGTGGACGGGGCCTCCACTGCATTGGCACATCAACTGCCTAGAGTTGCAAGCAGTACGCTTGGCCTTGTGCCGCCTCAAGGGGCTGCTTCTGCACAAGCATGTACTGGTCCGTACGGACAGCAGTGCGACCGTTGCGTACATCAACCATCAAGGTGGTCTACGCTCCCGTCGTATGTCGCGACTCGCCCGCCATCTCCTCCTATGGAGTCAGAAGCATCTGAGGTTGCTTCGGGCCATTCACATCCCTGGTGTGCTCAACTGTGCAGCCGACGAGCTCTCATGGCAGCCGCCTCTTCCGGGAGAATGGCGACTCCATCCCCAGGCGATTCAGCTGATATGGGGAATCTTCGGAGCCGCTCAGATAGATCTGTTTGCCTCTCCGGACACAACCCATTGCCAGTTGTTTTATTCCCTGACCGGAGGATCCCTCGGCACGGATGCACTGGCGCACAGCTGACCCAAGGGCCTTCGCAAATATGCGTTTCCCCCAGTGAGCCTTCTCGCACAGACACTGTGCAAAGTCAGGGAGGACGAGGAGCAGGTCTTGCTAGTTGCGCCGTACTGGCCCAACCAGACCTGGTTCCCAGAACTTATGCTCCTCGCGACAGCACCTCGTTGGCCCATTCCTCTGAGGAAGGACCTGCTTTCTCAGAGACGGGGCACTCTATGGCACCCGCGTCCAGACCTCTGGCTGTGGTCCCTAACCCTAACAGGCTGTGGTAGACACCATCACTTCCGCTAGAGCCCCCTCTACGAGGCGCCTCTATGCGTTGAAGTGGAACCTGTTCGTCGATTGGTGTTCTTCCCGCCGGGAAGACCCCCGAACTTGCCCGATCAGAGTCGTGCTTTCCTTCCTGCAAGATGGGTTGGAGCGAAGGCTGTCTCCCTCCACCCTCAAAGTGTTTGTTGCCGCAATAGGCGCTCATCCCGATGCAGTAGAAGGTAAGTCATTAGGAAAGCACGACCTGGTCATCAGATTCCTTAAGGGTGCTAGGAGGCTAAATCCGCCTCGTAATCCGCACCCCGTACCCTCTTGGCACTTAACTCTAGTGCTCAGAGCACTCCAGAGGCCCCCTTTTGAGCCCTTACCTACGGTTGAGTTAAATATCCTTTCTATGAAGACAGCTCTCCTGTTGGCTTTGGCTTCTTTCAAGAGGGTAAGGGATCTGCAGGCATTTTCGGGCGACGAATCGTGCCTGGAGTTCGGACCGGGTCTTTCTCACGTTGTTCTGAGACCCTGGTTTGGATATGTGCCCAAGGTTCCTACCACTCCGTTTGTAGATCAGGTAGTGAACCTGCAAGTGCTGCCCCCGGAGGAGGCAGACCCAGCCCTAGCTTTCCTCTGTCCCGTCCGCACTCTGCGTTGTTACGTGGACAGAACGCAAAGCTTCAGGACCTCAGATCAGCTCGGCCAGCAGAAGGGGAAGGCTGTCTCCAAGCAGAGGTTAGCCCACTGGTTAGTGGATGCTATCGTCCGGGCTTATGAGTCCCAGGACGAGCCTTGCCCACCTAGGTTGACGGCACACTCCACTAGGAGTGTCGCCTCCTCCAGGGCGCTGGCGCAGGGCGCCTCGCTGACAGACATCTGTAGAGCTACGAGCTGGGCGACACCTCACACGTTCGCTAGATTTTATAGCCTCCGTGTTGAACCTGTTTCCTCCCGTGTACTCGCTATGGCCAGTAGCGCGAGGAATTAGATCATGTCGGCTTGCTACACCATTCCCGCCAAATGGGCCAGATACGTGCGTCTTTTTGCTCCGTTGGTTCCCCAACATACGGTTAATCTCGTGAGTTCCTCCATCACCCCGCCGACACCAGGCGAGGCGGTTCGCCCGGCGCCAGGTCTATAACCTCTCGTAGAGTTGTTATTAGACTGGGTGGCCTTACAGTGGTCCCTACGGCGACCCATTTTTTCCACGTTCCAGCTACCCTCCAGGTTAGCTCCATGTCTTTCCCTCGACAGACCTGTTCTGTCATCCCTGCTGAGTATGCTCCCACCCCTCAAGGCTTGGACTACCTCAGGGACTGCCATATGTTTCACTACCCCACGGGTTAGTACATATATTTATTCCAGTGCCTCCCTTCGGGCGGGCAGGGGCTCCGCAGCGTTCCCTCCTACGGGTTGGGCATGCTTCCCCAGTGTTATCCAAATCCACTGAGCGTTACTTGCGGAACAGCAGTGTGATTCTTCCTAGCTAGCTCCCGCTGTAAAGAAAACTAAGAAACTGCTTTGGCGGGAAGCTAAGCTGGGCGCTGGAATTGGCCAGCACCATGGCGTTTTATTAGGGATCCCAATTCGTTGGAAACTCCTCCGACGAGACGTCTCCGTTCCCTCCTCAGGGAAAGAGGGTTACCATACGTAACCGAGACGTTTTAGATCATCAGTCTGTTGAAGCTGCTTGGCTGTCGCTCTGCATGTGTCGTCAGCCAATGATGTCACTCAAAGGCCTGGTGTTGTAGACTGGAATATAGGCTCTCACACATTCTTTGTCCCTTTCAAGTGACCAGGGTTGGGCGTGACTATTTTTAACCACAGGCACAGTCAAGCAAGACACAGGATCCCACAGACACACACACACACTATTCTGTACTCCTTGTCAGATCTGAACAATACATTTAAATATTCACTGCTGCACTTCCACAACACAGTGAAAAACAAGAACTATGCGATTAATTTCCTCAACACAACAGAGTGATATAATAGGACTTAGCTTACCAGAGCAGACTTTTGTTAACCCTCTGGGGTCTAAGGTGTTTTGGGGTCCTTGAGATGTTTTGACATGCCCTGACATTTGTGCTTTTTTCAGTTGCTTTTAAACATATTAATGGCACAGGTGAAATTACACTCTATTTAGCACAAACAGGGCTACCATAATATGTGAGCAACATGTATGCACATGTTTGTATTTTTGAGAGAATATTGTTTATGCATGGTTATTGAAAAAAATAAAAATGAAATTTCTGAAATAAGGCCACAAAACATATATTAACCTGTTAAGCTTCAAGCCCATTTTTGAAAAATCCCCAGATATGGCATTCCCAAACTGAAACAGATACAGTTCATGAACCCTTTGTACTAAAAGCACAAGTAAGATCTCATTTGAAAGCTGACACCTGGAAGTTTATTGTAAATGTAGAATTAATTATTATCATAATGAAAAAAATAGTTATAAATAGCTTCAAAGTTTTGTAAAGTTATTATACATTTATTTTTATGAAACATCTTCATGAAAATAAAATTGAAGTTGGCATTGTAGCAATCTAGAAATGCACTGCAGCTAAAGCCACATGTCTGGCCATGTTATATTTAAAATTTGAAGATGATAAGTCTAAAACTCTGTATTTAGTTCAATGTTTTTCAAGATCATGTCATATGACTTTATTTTGATTAGACTGGTGTTTATTGTTTTCTTATAAGCATCTATTCAGTCTATTGCCTCTATTGTTTTGTGATGCAAAAACGAGCCCCATTCAGTCTCAGTCTCCCCTGCACATATTCACACCTCTCCAGCCAGTTTATTGCTCTAAATATGCTTTTCTTTTGTCTGCATTATAATCACTAACGACTAGCAATTCACACTGTTTCAATCCCTCATTTATTTTATAAAAGTTCTCACTTCACAGTGAAACTGTATCAAATGCCCTTTTTGAAAAACGAAACATTTCAGTAAGCATTCTTATTTAGAAAAAAATCATAAAAATTACACCGAAGTAAGGTAGCAGGTGCTCAGTACTAGCTAGCATGTTAGCTTAGCACACCATCAATACACGACAATTTATGAGAATAAAACTATGTTTGTTCTCCAAACTTACTTTATAGCGCAAGTCGAGTGTTTTAAATAACTTTCTGTAATCTGATTTGGCTTCAGATAAAAAAATCAGATAGAAAATATATTATTTTATTGTATTCTGCACAATTTGAAAGTCTATCTCGATTAGCATTACATTATACATATAATCAATTATTATGAAAATACCTGACATGACTCGAAGAACACAGGTAAATCAAATATCATTGCAATCATGTTTATTGTCTTCAAAACATCTTTATCTGCACTTTACAGCGATCTCGGATAGCTTTGTTGTGGCAGGACTTCCTGAATGTCACATGATTATGGCTCTTCTTCATGTGATCCATATATTATGGACTTCTGTTCAAACAGCGCCCTCACTTTCAGGATGAATTGATAACACAGTACAGAGTATACAGCGCTCAAAATGATTACATCGACGCATTTGGGTATAAATTCAATAAATATTATTCCTGTCTATAGAAGTCTAATGTAAAGCTATGAGAATCTATCAATATTTCTCCAAATCTGCACATGTTTGAGCTAAAAGCCCTGAGGGACGTTGTTTTGTCAAGCGCTGTCATGACGATCGCACGGGAGTTTTTTTCTGAATGAGACCGGCTGAGGCTCATAATTCATATTAAAGGTAACGACTCATTTTTTAATTTCATAACTCCTGACACAAATTAAGACATAACTGTCACTATAAGTTTCTCAGAATACAATAGTGGTCAAATACTGAATCTTGAGTCTTATATCTTTTTAATGATGTATAGTTTGTCAAGGTATAACATTAAATCTGATAGTATATTTGAACTAAATAAATAAAAAAACGCTTCAGTGCGCCGACGCTCTGGAGACGGTTAAGAGGTTAAATATGTGTCCAAAAGACTTTTGACTAATGGATGTTGTTGCCTAGAGTTTTTTCTTCAAAATGATCTGAAAATCATCCTGCCTAATCATTCACATAAAACAATAGATTCTTTTAACCCTCTGGGGTCGGCCGTCTCGCCGGCGATACCAGCTCACTTTTTTCCTTATCAGTGCAAAAGAGACTCAAATTACTCTGTTGATTTTGATCTTACATATAAGTGTTGTACATCATTCGATCCTGTTAAGTTTGTATTTTTTTTGTGGAACCTCATAATAAAAACAAAGTGTTGTGCTTTTCGCCTAATAAAGAAAAATAAACATGATGCGCGTTCTGCGTTCTCTCTGTCAGTGAAGTCCATTCTGAAACGCGTCCGAAAAATCAACTGTAACTCTGCAAATACTCAGTCAAACAAGTATACAGGCACACAGGCATGAAGCCTGAATTATCTTCTTTTAAATGAAGTAATTTATATAAATAACAAATTTTCTCATTTTATGTAATCTGTACGAAAAGAGAGAGATGATAGTCGTTCTCGTCTCAGCTCATTAAAGTTAATTTGACCACGCCCACGGAGCGCGCGCTCTATTCAAACACAAATGCTCTGAGGCGATCCACGCCCACATCAGCTGGATAACACACCGAAAGAGACTCAGATTTACGACGCTGTGAGGAATAATAGTACTATCTTAATAATAATCCTGGAAAAAATTACCTCAGAAGTAGGCTACAGGTAGTTTCATTTGGAGGAGCAACGGATCCAGCTGAGGAATAGGTACATTCTTTATTTTCAAGTGCTTTGTGCTAATCGCGATATGGAATAGTGTCTGTAAACAAAAAGACTGTTTGAATCGCGTTTTTGTGTGTGAATGAATGAACAGCTTTTACCTAACTATATTCCAATACTGAGATGAGTAAAAATCGACTGAAATATGTTGAAATAAAATATTTTTGTATAAGCAACGTATTAAACTGCAAATTAACATTTATATGTCCTAATCATAAAAACGATATGTTACATATGAAAGACAAGATGTCGTTTTTACTGTAAAATACTGCCACATCAAATAAGCTTGTTTGCTAAGATGTTATTATAGTGTTTGTTCGATTGTAGGCTATATTCAAACTAATTAATCCGCAACTGTGAAATATGTATGATAAAATGTATACTTTAGTATATAATACAAAGAAAGATTACATTTGAAATATAGTTAAAATTTTAAATGTTGTTGTAATTGTAACCTTTTTATTAAAATAGCAAAAATATATGTAGGCTACATATAAATAAATCTTAGGTAAATCTTAAAAGCTCAATATAAGCCTCCTCTTTAAATTATTTGTATTGTGTTTTATTAGTGACACATTTGGGATACATTCCCAAACCTTCTGTAAAAACAGTATGATAATTAACTGCACAATTACTAGAAATTTTTACATTTGATATTATACAATTTGCAAGCACAATTTGAAAAATAAATAAATAATTGGAACTGTGAACCAATTTTGTATTATATAGGCATATATATATATATATATATTGTCATTCTTGTGGCTCACCTGAATGAAAGGGTCATTAGTATGCAGCCCCATTATGCGCTCATTATGCGGGCCCATTGTCTTCTCAGGTGGGAATCACAGCAGGTCACACCCCTGCACATATTGCCTTTCCAAACAAAAAGTGTCATTTTTAAATTTAAACCAATCTATTGTTTTATGTGAATGATAAGGCAGGATGATTTTCAGATCATTTTGAAGAAAAAACTCTAGGCGACAACATCCATTAGTCAAAAGTCTTGTGGACACATATTTAGTATGTGTTTTGTGGCCTTATTTCAGAAACTTTAAGGTTTAGTTTTTTCAATAACCACGCATAAACAATATTCTCTCAAAAATACAAAAATGTACATACATGTTGATAACACATTATGGTAGCCCTGTTTTTGCTAAATAGAGTGTAATTACACCTTTGCCAGTAATATGTTTATAAGCAACTGAAAAAAGCACAAATGTCAGAGTATGTCAAAACATCTCAAGGACCCCAAAAACACCTTGGACCCCAGAGGGTTAAATTTTGAAAAACATTTTTTTTGTTTGAAAAGGCAATATGCGTGGAGCCGTGAACGACCCAACCCCCTCATGTATAATTAGGTGGTTCTCACCTGAGAAGACAAAGACCCGCATAATAATGAGCCTTTCATTCAGGTGTGTCACACAAGAATGCAAGGACTATATATCTATCTATCTATATCTATATATATATATATATATATATATGTGTGTGTGTGTGTGTGTGTGTGTGTGTGTGTATGTATGCACACACACACACACACATACATACATATCTATATATATATATATATATATATATATATATATATATATTTATAAAATCAAAATTTAAATGAAAGTCAAAAGCACATTTTTTGTCATACCTGGAAACAAATCCTGGTCAGGGTTATATGGGCCATTCTATAGAATTGGTTCAAAGTTAGAGTTGGAAACATCTTGAAAAGAAAATTATTTTTCCATATAAAGTATTATTTTTTTAAAGTAGGCCAATACATTTTATCATACATATTTCAAAGTTAAGGATTCATTATTTTTATATAGCTTGTATTGGAACAAACACTATAACAGTTGATTAGTTTATTTTTGACAAAACATACTATTTATTTAACATATGAGCAGAAACTGTCTAACAAAAGCTTATTTGATCTCTATTTTATAGTAAAAACTTTATAATCTATCCAAAACTAGTCAATTAAATATTGTCTTTTATATTTCGTCTGTAACAGTGCGCATCTGTGCGTTCGTTCATTCACACACCCAGACGCCCGATTCATATTTAAACAGTCTTTTTGGTTTTACAGATACTAATCTATATCGCGATTAGAACAAATCTCAATAGGCTAGCAATATAGTTTGGATGTGTTTATGTAAAATAACGTAGGAGCGAGAGTGAATGAACGGCACAGATGCTATGCACATCTGTAGTAAACAACAATGCGCGCGCGTCTGTGCCATGCATTCATTCACACACACCGACACGCAATTCATATTTAAACAGTCTTTGTGCAGTTTACAGACACTATTCAATAACGCGATTAGAACAAAGCACTTAAGAATAAATGACTTACTACATCAGCTGAATCCGTGCTCCTAGAAATGAAACTACCAGCACTTCTGAGGTAACTTTCCCAGGATTATTAAGATAGTATTCCTCACAGCGCAGCAAGACGAGGTAAAGTACAAGATTATTATTCAACTGGATGTTTTATCCAGCTGATGTGGGCGTTTTCATGGCTTGCCTCAACATTTGCGTTTGAATAGCGCACGCTCTCAGTGGGCGTGGTCACATTAACACGTCATACGCTATAATTAGGTGAAAGGAAAAAGACTGACATCTCTCTATTCTCATACAGATTACATAAACTGAGAATAGTTGTTTTTTATATAAATTACTTCATTTAAAATAAGAGAATTTCAGCTTCATAAAGAGAAGTCTCTCGTGTCTCTGTGACAAGTATTTACTGAGTTACAGTTCATTTTTCGGACGCGTTTCAGAATGGACTTCACTGACAGAGAGAAGGTAAAACGCGCATCATGTTTATTTTTCTTTATTTGACAAAAAGCAAAACACTTTATTTTTATTGTGAGTATACACAAAAAAATAGACACTTAACCCTCTGGGGTTCTTCGTCAACCAGTCACACATAGGACCTTCACGGTCATAAGAGACCGGACCCCTAAAATCATTTTTTTTTTTTTTTTCAGTAAAATCAATGAAATGCATTTTTGTTCAATAATATTTTTTCTTTTTTTCTTTGGTGTTTTGAGAGAATTCTATGATAATAATTAATATTTATGCAATAATTATGATCATTTTTTTCCCATTGAATATAATAGAAAATTTATATATATATATATAATTTTTATTGTTTTTTAATTAATGCTGTATTTCAGGTTAAATTAGAGACTAGGCCTATAGAAAAAAAAATATTGAAAGCAGATTGGAGCCATCTGTTGGAAGTAGTGAGCATAATTATCATGCAATATCATATTGTAACCACTAGATGGATTTACAGCTCTCTGTAGAAAGGCTTGTGAATTCTAGTTGTTTTGAACATATTTGCCTATTTTTTTCAGGTTGTGGATTTTAATATATAATAAGAGATTCTCAAAGACTATTTTTGTCAAGTTTTTTTGAGAATTTTATGATAATAATGAATATTTATGCAATAATTATGATCCATTTTCCCCATTGAATATAATAGAAAATGTATATATATATATTTTTTATTTTTTTATTTTTTTTAATTAATGCTGTATTTCAGGTTAAATTAGAGACAAGGCCTATAGAATTTGTTTTAAATCAGATTGGTGCCATCTGGTGAAAGTAGTGAGCATAATTATCATGCAATATCATATTGTAACAACTAGATGGATTTACAGCTCTCTGTAGAAAGGCTTCTGAATTCTAGTTGTTTTGAACATATTTGCCTATTTTTTCAGGTTGTGGATTTTAATATATAATAAGAGATTCTCAAAGACTATTTTTGTCAAGTTTTTTGAGAATTTTATGATCATAATTAATATTTATGCAATAATTATGATCCATTTTTCCTCATTGAATATAATAGAAAATGTGTGTGTATATATTATTATTTTTTAAATTAATGCTGTATTTCAGGTTAAATTAGAGACTAGGCCTATAGAAATATTTTTTGAAATCAGATTGGAGCCATCTGGTGAAAGTAGTGAGCATAATTATCATGCAATATCATATTGTAACAACTAGACGGATTTACAGCTCTCTGTAGAAAGGCTTGTGAATTCTAGTTGTTTTGCACATATTTGCCTATTTTTTTCAGGTTGTGGATTTTAATATATAATAAGAGATTCTCAAAGACTATTTTTGTCAAGTTTGTTGTTTGTTTGGTTGGTTTAAAATGATTTTTTGTACAATTCAATGAACAGTAACTCTTATTCAAAATTGGCAACAGCAATTATGAACAAAAAACTAAAATAACAGCAAAAGTATAATATCAAACAGTAAATGGAAAATAGGATGATATTTAAAACACTTTTTTATTTCTCAATTTTTTTTGACAATTATTATACTTTTGCTGTTATTTTAGTTTTTTGTTCATAATTGCTGTTGCCTTTTGAATAAGAGTTACTGTTCATTGAATATGCAAATAATATACACATATGTAAATATAGTTAGGATGATATTTAAAACACTTTTTTTTTATTTCTCTAACTATATTATTTACATATTATTTACATACTAACTGTATTTGTAACTAACTGTAACTGTATTTTATTTCACATATTCTCACATTTCTCTGTTACAGTTTCACCAGTCTCATATTTCCCTGTGTGTGTATGTGTGTGTGTGTGTGTGTGTCTGTGTGTGTCTATTTTGCAACCTTGATGGCTTACAGTCTCATGCTTTCATTGCTGTGTGCTTTTTATTCCTTACATTGATGAATAATTGCTTTTATTTCACACATTTCCCAAAATTAGCTTTTGCAATGACACACGTTCATTTGTGTGTGCGTGTGTTTTTGTGTGTATAAGTATGTGTGTGTGAGAGTGTATGTGTCTGTTTTGCACTCTTGATGTTTTAGAGATTCACCCCTTCACTGTTGTGTGCTTTTGTTCTGCATCGTGGCATATTTGAAGATTGTACGCACAAAAAAACTCTGAATTTTAATATATTTGCCAATTTCCCATTCATTTCCTATGGGCGGTCATTTATGACCGAAGGTCCCGAGTGTGACTAGTTTTTTTACGACCACTTAGACTTTTCAAATCATGTCCCCAATTTTTTTTGTGTGTTCATATACCAAGTACCATAAAAGTCACCAAGTTTCGTACCATTCCGATGAAGCTACGATTTTTAACAATTTTTTATTTAAAAAATTCCGGTCATAAATGACCGAAGAACCCCAGCAGGATCGAATGATGGATAACACTTATATGTAAGATCAAAATTGGCGGAGTATTTTGAGTCTCTTTTGCACTTATAAGAAAAAAAGTGAGCTGGTATCGCCGGTGATACCGCCGACCCCAGAAGGTTAAACCTATAAGAAAACGGTAACCGCAAGCTAAACTTCTTCTGTGCGCATGCTATATACTTATCATCCTCAAGGCATCCTGATAAGTAAACACAGATCAATAACTGATATCCTTATCAGTACACTTGTCATCCGTCAAAGGCCCTCTTGACAAGTAAACACAAATCAATAACTGATATCCTTATCAGTAAATAAAAATCCTCTGTGTGCATGCTTTTGCTAATCATCCATCCAGGCCCTCTTGATAAGCAAACACAGATTATTGCGTACGTACAGCAAAACCCTTATATCGTCAAAGACAATGCATGCAATCATTTCTGGAATCAAAGACCCCTTTTCAATTTTTTAGTTCTTTAAATTTGAAGAAGCTTTTCTTACCACTTCCGGGCCACTGGTGATCAACACAAAATTTAAGCAAAAGCAAAAACCGCTCACCTCAAAGTACAGTGGCCACTGATGTTTGTGCCGGTCACCAGTGATGCCCTTCGTGGCTCCTTCAGCTCCTAAGCCACGTCTCATCTGGGGTGCCATTTGTTGTGGTTTCAATCTTTTTGGGAAATTACTTCTCAGAGATCTTTGATCCCAGAAATATTAGACTTTATTTTCCAACAAAGCCGAGCATCTCCTGCAGAAGATCACTACCGATCATTGCCCAGCTTTTACATATATACCATTGACCCATGTCCAAAGATGGTAACACACCCTATAGATTATTTTTGGGGTCTTGTACCATGTGACTTTATCAGAATAGAATGGCAACATTCCATGCCTTTATTCAGGCTTCCAAAAGTCAACCCTAAGGCACACACATAGGAAATAATAGTGTATAAATGTATAGCTAAATTACTATTTTTCTAAATAATAAAATATTCTACAGTGGCAAGCGTAAGCCCAAGCATCCATTAAACACGCCACCCAGGGATGGGGGAACAAGCTCTTCAGATTGCTACTGTTCGGCCGCTGGCTCCCCGGAGTCCAGCTGTACCCAACTCAAAAGAAAGAGCAAATTCCTCTATTCCTAGGTCCCAAGAGGGCCAGACTGGCAGTATGCAACAATGTAAAGCCTTGTACCCCTCAGCCCCCATTTGTATAGCCAGCCGGCAGCTGGGTGTGGTTCGAGGACCCAGTCAAGCCTTCTCACACACCCTCTGCCGTCACGTGGAGACAGGTAAGTGTTGTGCACCACACTCAGACCCCGCTTATGGCCGCCTTCGGGCCTTCTGAGCCGGGTCCCTGTCCTCCACCTTGTTGCCACACCCCGGGTACGTCTGTGGTACCTCTGGTTCCCTGGCCCGGTTCGTAGAAGCCTGGAAAGTGCTTCCCCAACCGGTCCAATCGGCTCCTCCGTACCATCAGACTCGGCTGTACGATTCAGTTCACCCGGCGTCTGCCCAAGTTTAGCGCTGTTCTTTACACTTCGCTGTTGAGCGAATGTGCCCTGTCATGCGTGTGGACATCGCACTCCTACTGGCGAAGGATGCGATTGAACCGGTTCCTCCAGCCGATATGAAGACCAGCTTCTATAGCCCATACTTCGTTGTACCCAAGAAAGGTGGTGGGTTATGTCCAATCTCGGACCTGCGACTCTTGATTCAGGCCCTGTACAAGCCTCTGTTTAAGTTGCTAACGCAGAGATGCATTTTTTCGAATGCTCCGTCCCCGAGATTGGTCTGCAGCTTTTGACCCGAAGGACGCATACTTCAGATCTCTATCCTCCGCAACGCAGGCCATCCTGTGTTTTTGCGTTTGAGGGTTCGAAGTCTCAGTACAAATCCTACCCTTCGAGTGCTACATAGCCAGTTGAGTCTTCAGGTCAACTGGGAAAAGAGTAAACTCGCCCACGGGCTGAGGATCTCTTTTTCCGGTAAGGAGCTGGACTTGGTCTAAGACGCCTCACAGCAGGAATGTGTCTGGTCGGTGCTTTCAAAAGTGAGAAAGGGTCCCACTGAAACATTTTCAGAGGCTCCTGGGGCATATGGCAGATGCAGCCGCAATGGCTTCCTCCATATGATGACCGCTTCAGCACTGGCTTCACGGCCGAGTCCCGAGGTGGCCGTGGGAGCTTATGGCCCAGGGTGAGTGGAGACTTCATCCCCAGGGGTCCAGCTGTTCTGGGACCACTTCAGGGCCGCACAGTTACATCTGTTTGCCTCTCCGGACTCGTCCCATTGCCAGTTGTTTTACTCCCTGTCCGAGGGGACAACCCTCGGCAAGGAGACACTGGCTCACGGCCTCCGCAGAAATTAGTTTCCCCAGTGAGCCTTCTTGTACAGCACTGTGCTAAGTCAGGGAGGAGAAGGAGCAGGTCGTGCTAGTTGCCCCTTATTGGCTCAACCTAGTTCCCCCGAACTTTTGCTCCTCTCGACAGCCCCTTCCTGACTCATTCCTCTGAGTACATTCTCAGGGACGGGACATGCAGTTTCCAGAGGTCCAGACCTCTGGAAACTGCATGTCAGGTCCCGACGGGATGCGGAGGTTCTGGGTGATCTACCACAAACATGTCATAGACACCATCACTACTACGAGAGCGCCCTCTAACGAGGCATGCTTACGCCCTGGAGTGGAACCTGTTCATTGTGAGTCTTCTCTCCGAGAGGAGACCCCAAAGGTGTTCGATCACTTCTGTGCTTTCTTTCCTGCAAGATGGGTTGGAGCGAGGGCTGTCTCCCTCCACCCTCTAAGTGTATGTGGCCTTATTACCGCACATCACGATGCAGTGGATGCAAATCCATGGGGAAGCACGCCTTGATCGTCAGGTTCCTGAGGGGAGCGAGGAAACCGAATTCGCCTCGCGCCCCCTCTATAACCTCTTGGGACTTCTCTTGTGCTACAATGCACCGCAGAGACATCCCTTTGAGCCACTGCAGGCAGCTGAGTTAAAAATCCTGTTTTTAAGAGAACAGTTCTTCTGCTTGCTTGGCCTCTATCAAGAGAGTAGGGGACCTGCACGCATTTTTGGTCGACGAATCGTGTCTGGAATTCGGGCCGGCCAACTCTCACAGTATCCTGAAACCCCGGCCTGCATATGTGCCCTAGGTTCCTACCTCTCCCTTAAACGGGACCAGGTGGTTTGCCTGCAAGCGCTGCCCCGGAAGAGGCAAACCCAGCCCTGGCTTTTCTCTGTCCCTTCCGCTCCTTGCGGTTATAGCTGGACAGAACACAAAGCCTCAGGACCTCAGACCAGCTCTTGTCTGTTACGGAGACTAGCAGAAGGGAAGGCTGTTTCCAAGCAGAGGTTGTCCCATTGGTGTGTTTACCCAAGGTGCACCGTGCCCACCTGGGTAGTGAGCCTCTCCAAAGAGAGAGTGCAGGTCCTTCCTGGGCATTGACACAGGGTGCCTCGCTGACAGATGTTTTTAGAGCTGCGGGCTGGGCGACACCAAACACGTTCGCTAGAAAAATAGCCTATGTGTCGAGCCGGTTGCTTGCTTTCGTGGGCTCCCTTCACATGAAGCCAGTTGCACTGTAAGCCCAGTTCGAAGTGTCGGCTTGCTGTGCCATTCCCCTCCTATGGACTGGATACGTGCCCCATTCTTTCTGCAGTAGAGTTCCTTTTTAGCCGAACCCTGTTGAGTTCCTCCACACCCTTCGGCAACGGACGTGGCGGAGAGTCCGATGCCAGGCCAAACACTCGTGCTGCACTGGTGGAACCTGTGTTAGGCTGGGTCACATTTTCTTGTGATTCCTACAGTGATCCCATATGTGTTTTCTTCCACGGTACGGCTCCCTGCGGCGAGCCCGTGTCTTCCCTTGGCAGAGCCCGCTCTGCCGTTACTATCCGGTGAGTCTCCACCCTGTTATAGGCTGGAGCCACCTCAGTGCCATTCCATATTTTATACTGCTCGGTAAAACGCCCAGTCCACATGTATACTCCACATGTTACCTCCCTTTATGCAGGATGTGGCTTCCGCAGCGTATTCCTTTCCTCGGAAAGGACACGCTTTCCCAGTGTTGTCCAAGTCTGACTGAGTGGGTCTTGCGGAACAGCAGTGACTTCCCAGGCCTAAGCTCTGTCCCATCTCCGCCTCAATATTGCGGGGGGATAGGAGGCTTTGTCTAGGCACTGGAAGGTGGCAGCTCTAGTGGCATTTTAATTGAGATCCCAATCAGTCGACACGTCGACTACATCGAACGTGAGCGACTGAAAGGGAATGTATCGGTCACGTATGTGAACCTCATTCCCTGAAGGAGGGAACGGAGACGTAGTCCCGTCGCCACTATTGCTGGACCACCGCTTACTCCGGGCTCCACTCGGCTCCTCAGCGAAAAACAAATGGTGCATGCATCCAATTCCATATTTATACCTGCGCTGCGGGGCGGAGCGTGAGATGCAAACCTACCTTTTGTTATCACCCTATTTCCAATTTTTCAAGTATTCATTTTTTTTGTTCTTTGCGTATTAATTAATTTAAAATCGTCTACATCTATGCTGACTTGCTTGAAGGTGTCCCAAACCTTCATCACACAGCTTATCTACAGTCAGGCATGGGTGACATCATGGTCCTCTTGATTATGTCTTGATGCCAGATGTTTAGGCACCTTCCTTTAGAAAGTCCATGCCAGAGCAATTTAAGTGTAAGAAACAGACATGTGCCTGTCACGGGGTGGTTCAAGGAAGACAGAGATGAAAGTAGAAATAACACTTTCTTTAATAAAGCAAACTCAGGAACAGGCAAACGGGTAAGACAGCGTGTATAACACAAACAATACCAAACACTGAACTGAAGACTGGCAGGAACTTAAGTACACAATGATGATTTACACAAACGACAGGCAGCTGTGAGGAAGGTGCAGGGCTCCAGACTGCGACCAAATGGTCGCATTTTGCGACTAAAATTTGAGAGTGTGCGACTGAATTTTACATCCAGTCGCACATGTGCGACCAGTAAATTTGCCTCACGTTAAACGCATGGTTAAGCGTGGAAGGGGCGCGTCAATGAATCCAGAATGAGTGTGACAAGAATAGAGAGCGCGCGTGTCTGTGGGAAGGAGACGGAGACAATTAGCTGCTATGTGCGTCTGAGCAATGAGCGATCTATCGACTCGTTACCAAGCAGCGAATGCAAACAAAATGAAAGTGGAACGAAAATACGCTACTCATTTATGCTTCACGGACCGTTAATTATTCCGGACCGGACCAATAATAGACAGAGCAGCGCATAGCCTTTCTTATGTATATCAATGGAGCAGCGCCCCGAACCATTGACAGTAAAATAAAGACCCGAACTTGCCAGTCGCGGGCCGATCTCGATCACGCGACACTGTTACTAGGAGATCCAGTGAAGAAATCCATTGAATTCGCCTCAGAATTAATAACATCATCGCTACGAGATCCAGTAAGAAACATTCCGATTCGGCGCAGAGTTCTGTTATAAACCATAGATATCCGATCAAACAGTGCTGACGTGGAAACCAGGAGAAAAACTTATAGAAGGCTTTCAGTCCACAAATCAGCAACATTCACCATGGATTTAGGCTAATGTAGTAAGTAACTCTAACCATAAATATGATAATGTGACATAAATAGTCAAACGCAGCCTACACATCTTTTCTAGCACTTCAAAACTATAATATCATATATAAATGCTTTTTTAAATTTATTTTTTATGTGATGACCAACACATTTTTTGTTCATCCTTCAAAGATTGTCCTAAAACTAAAAAATGTAAGATGTTGGATAACTCTTATTTAAACACTTATTTAAAAAAAAATACCATTGTAAACAGTAGGATGTTTATAGGATGTATATGTTCACTCCTTAATATACATTTTTTCACTCCTTTTGTTTTTTAATTAATATTAAGACATTATGAATGATAATAATAACAAAAGTTAATTTCATCTACACCCTAAATTAAGCTTAGTGATTTATTGTCAGCCCCAGTGCTACCAGAATTTTTTTTTTCTTTTTGTAGAACTCAGTGCGAGTTCTCATTTGAGGTGATGCTGCCCTCAAATTTGAGTCTGGAGCCATGTGAACTTAAAATAAAACTGCATATCGTAATATCTGTACGTTAAGTCTCTTTATTATTAAAGAATTTGTCAGTATTACAGTTATTTTGGGGGAAATTTGAATAATTGCATTGCAAGCTGATTTAAGGTGTGCCCCTAAATTTTCTGCTTGTGCTCCTAAAATTTTCAGTCAGGGGCAACAGCGCTCCTAGTAAAAAAAGTTAGTCTGGAGCCCTGAGGTGATCAGTGTCCATGGATACCAGAGCATATGAGCGGAGTGGAGCGGTGAGAATCTCAGCTCCTCGCTCACGGAACTGTTCACCCCTCCGCTCCCCCGCTCAAAGCCACATCAGGCCGCTCCGCTCATTATCGCTCAGCGGTCAACGCAGTTTGCTTCGCGCTCCACTCAAATCGCCCCCCCGCTCGCTCCAAAAAAGGAAAAAAATCTGCATGTACTTCACTTTTAGCTTAGACCACAGGCTTACCTCCCAAAGAACTAAAGAGCAACAACAACATTTTCCAAATAGAAATGTTTTATTTCAAATTATAAATTAGGCCTAGCCTATGTAAGAAGGAATATAGCCTATACAAAAAGTCCTGTAAAATTAAACGAATAAATTGACCTAATAATATGAATAAAAATGATATAAACAAAAATATACATAAAAGTTTTAAAAGTAAATTAACTATTAGGCCAGAATTTTGATAACTGAATTTTTGCGCAACGCACACGATTAAAATTTAAATAGGCTTATAGCCTATCCATTGTACACACAAACTACTGTAAAATTAAACGAATAAATGGGCCTAATAAAATAAATAAAAATTATATAAACAAAAATATAAAAAAATATAGGCCTACATAAACGTTTTAAAAGTAAATTAACTATTAGGCCAACATTTTGATAACTAAACTTTTGCACAGCGCGCACGATTAAAATTAAAATTGGCTTATATCAATTGTACAAAAAAATTGCTGCAAAATTCAACGAATCAATGGGCCTAATTATATAAATAAAAATATACAGGCTATAGGCCTACTGTAGGCTAGCCTACATCAAAGTTTTAAAAGTAGGCTAAATGAACTATTAGGCCAAAATTCGTATAACTGAACTTATGCGCAGAGTTCACGTGGATTACAATTTAAATTGGCTTATGTTGTCAAACTTAAAAAAAAAAGAAAGAAAATTAATTGCTTTCCTTATCTACAGTTCTTTTGAGTTTACCTTCAAGAACACAAGTTTGGAAAATGTCTGAGACTTCAGACTCATGCGGTGGTTGCGGAGAAAAGAAAACTCTCTCTGCTGAACTCAATGCGAGCTTCTTCAGCCAGGCGGGGAAAAGACGTGGAGTCAGACTCGTGGTGTGAGCGGAGCGAAATTGGAGCGGGAAATAAGGCGACGCTCCGTCCTTTTAAAAATGCCGCTATGCGCTCTGTCCAATATCCGCCCGCTCACACTCCCCGCTCGCTCCCGCTCCACTCCGCTCACATGCTCTGATGGATACAGATTGGTGGCGGGAAACTCAGACAGGGGAACACACGTGAAAACTGAAAACAAACTGAAAGTCAAAAGAGCCTAATGGTGACAGTGCCAGGGGCTGAGAGTGCCAGCAGGTGCATGAGCAGATGGATTTTGAGGTTACCTATCGTGTCTGCCCTGATTAACGGGAAACTGTTTCTCTTAACTTCTTGTGCTGCGGTTGCAGTCTGCTAAGTAGCACAGCCAGTTCTGTGGATGTGGAGTGGCCTCTCTCCGCAGGACACATGGCTGTTCTTTAAAACAAATTCTTGGACTCACCCAACACCTCATCTAGCATGGTTAAATGGGTCAGCAGCTCTCAAATGCACTTTAAATTATGTGTGTTTGGTGCTTCTGTTCATAAGTAATAATCACATTTCAAAAGACAACTTGAAATGCGTGAAAAAACACATATGAAAAAACATTATGAAAAAATCATAAATCATGTTGGTTTTTTGTTCACCGTTTTTTATATCAATAGTCTTTATGAGTTCTGTCAAAGTCAATTCAGAGATATTAGGTTTTTTGGGGGGGCATGTGAAATATTGCTCATCGAGCACACTTTGAAGTTTGGAATGGGTATCGTTTAGTGGTGCTCAAGAATAAAATGCTTTTTGTCTGTGGGAGCCATTTCCCCAAAGCCTTCAATATTTCCAGTCATATGTCAGTGAAGGCTGGAAGAAGAGGCCCAGCTGCAACAAACAGTGGTATGGGATCAACAGAAAATCTATCTGTGCTAGCATCAGCTCTGCTCTGTAGTGCTCAGATCAGCTGAGCCTTGCTTTACCTGACCCAGAATATGGACCTCTTCTCGTTCACACTGTCTTGGGTTGACAGATAGACTGTCGGAACTTGTAAATGTGAATGCTGATTGCCTTTTTATTTCTCTTCTGTATTTTCTTCAAATGCAATGCATTGCTACAACATTTAGATCCTTAGTCAATTGTTTCATTGTACTGAATAACATATACAAATTTGTTCTGTGATTTTGTTGTTGTTGTTGTTGTTGTTGTTGTTGTTGCAAAACCCTGAAACTCATGTGAGAATTGTTTTATTAAAAAGATTATTAATAGATAAGAATCTAAACGATGCAATTAATAATATGATTACATTATGATTGCCTAGCTTCTTCAGTCTTTTGTGCTGAGTGTGCGCCAGCTTCTTTCAGACCTGACTGGCCTGTTCTTTAGGTCAGATTTAATCAATGGTGGGCAGTAACAAGGTTTTCTTTTTTTCTTCTTCTTCTTTTTGTATCTGTTACTTTACCTAAGTACATTTTTCAAACATCTGTGCTTTTCAGATTTTGGGAAACTTTTGCTTAGCTATATTTAAATGCATGGTATTTTAATAAAAAAAAAATAAAAAATAAAAGAAATTGAGACACGCTCCGAGATTGTGATGACTGATTTGTGCTGAATCATTATTTTGAGGCTTTTCTTTTTAGAAAATCCGCTGAACTGGTTCACATAGTGACCGAAATGAATTATTCTGCAAATGGGCCTATCCGATTGCCATGATTCTCGAACTAAGAACTCAGTGATTCAGTGATTGAGTCTGAGCAAGTGTGGAAGAAGTTAGATTGTACATAGATAAAAAAAAAAAATTGACATACCTGAATACATTAATTACTTCTGTGGCAGAAATGCAAAAGGAGTACTTTTACTGGATGAATATTTCATAAGAGTATCTGTTCTATAACTCAAGTGCAGGATATTTGTTATTTGCCATTGACCATTTTATCCAGGTTGTGCAGGTCAGTGAATACACTGTATTAGAACAAGTATGGCAAATGGATCACAGTGCAATATCATGGTACCATATGTGTGGCAAGGTGAAACACTTATAAAATAAAATGTATTTGGCCTCAGTTTAATCCATTTACAGAAGAAGTATCAAGGTAAACACAGTGCTGCATATTTGCCTGCTCTGTGTACTGCAGTGAAGATGGGATTACATGCATAGCACTGTACTCAAGCTTCTGGTTTAGTTAATCTTATTGCAAAGTGAAATGCATTCTCACACCTTAATCAATTGAGGTAAGCTCGCAGTTGCATCTTTCCAGGACTAGTATGTTTTTTCAACTGTTAACTCTTATCATAGTGCTGTCTTTTTAACTTTAACATTTATGATTATAAGGAGGAGAAAAGGCTGCATACTTTCCAATCACTCACCAGCCTCTGGCTCCTTTGCACTTAATAAGGAATTAACAGTACCAACTGGGACTCACGGAAGAAGATTTATGTAATCTAAAACAGGCACAAATAAAGTTACTTGGCACTTAATGGACCCATTCGGTGGAAATGGGTCCCAGCTCTCAAAACGGCACTCAGAGTGAGAAGTATTCCTAAGTGCTGTGCAATGTGTCAAATAACATTAGGAATTTCAAAATCCAGCTCTGATTTATTTCCATGTACGTATGTGACCTCTATTTCAAAAACGAGCTCAATGTGCATTTGGAAACATGTCTGTATTTGTTACTGTAATGTTATCCAAAGCAGGTTGATCCGAATCAGTGTCGACAATTTGCAGAAGAATCATTCCACCCCTCTTTCACTTCTGACTTCAGGCCTGTGAGCAACTGTCAAAGAAAGAAAATGCAAAATGCAAGTAAATAAAATATCATAGAGAGGTTTAGCAGCATTGACTCACAGTCACTTCGATTAATCTGTCAATGCCTACCCTCTTTTACTGCCCATGGTTCTCTTGGGTGGCCTGAGAGGATAGGCCTACTGGGCCAATGTAATTTTCCACTACAATATAAATAAACCGCTCTCGCTCTCTAAAGTAAAATATGTGTTTAGAAAAGCCTCCATCTGTATCACTGCCAGCAATACTAAATGTTTTATCAAAGTCTATATAAAAAAAGGAAAGGTGACTATAGGGAAGAACTGGAACAATAAGTGGGGAAAAATACAGAGATCTAACTTTTATTTCTTTGAAAGTATCTTTCAAGTTGGAGCTTTTTAATACAATAAACATTAGAGTGTCTCATTCAGTCCCTCACACAGAATAAAAGAGCGGCTGGGGAATATGGGTTCCTTCTGCTGCCGTGTACTGACAGAACTGTGAATGAATTCCCACAGAACAGAACGACTCTTCTTCCACATTGAACTTTGGAATAAACGTTATACTGAAGGCACTGCAGATCACTTTTTTTCCTAGAGCCAAGGGATTATGTTTGGCATGTCTGCATTTAACTACAACAGAGATGAGAGAAAGTGTTGAACTGCATGACTCTTCTCTTGAGGCAGTGCATGAAAGAGGCATCCACATTAAGTACATCAAGGTGCTAATAAATAATTGCATGATTTTGATTAGATTTAAATCATCAAAACCTTATAATGGCTTTTTTCCCTGATAGAAGATTCGAGTACGTTTTTATTCTGTAGCATGATTCAGAGGAGAGTAGTTGAGTGATGTGCAGGCATTGAGATAGCAGACCACCTGCACAGCAGGACAGACAACACACTTTGTAATCATTGTGTAGTGTATTCTGTCTGGAAATGTTTCCAGCTCCTGTTAGCTTTTTTAAATATAAGTGTGAGAATGGAGAGACAAAACTCAGAACTGACAGTGCAATTAAGCATGTGGTTTATATGAGTTGAGGTCATGGAGAGAGAGATGCATCATCTGTAACCCCATGATAAAATACATGTTGTGACTGTTTCGATCTTGGACTTGCAGTCAAGACCTCAACGAGAATGATACAGAGGTATCACACATATGAGTTGTTAGTTTCACTCATATCAAATATGCCAAGCTTGGACTATATATTATTATTTTTTAATAATAAATGCTTTCAGGAAAAGAGAAGAAAACTCTGTTCTTCTAAGTATAATTTTATAGGCTATATATGATCTCTCTATATTATCTCCATATCCATTATTTCTCCATATTCTTAGAGTTCCAGGGGATCTGGGGCAATTCTCTTTTCAATGTGACTATGTGTGTGGCATGGTCAAGAGAAAGAGATATAAGATAGTTACAATGGCTCACAATGCCACTCCAGGGTTATGGGTAGAAGATGCCATTAACTGTTATGGTAGTGCACGGAGATGAACCCAGACGCAGACAGTATACTACAACACAAGGTTTATTTGAACAAAAACAGGAAAACAAAACCCACGAGGGGGCAAAACAGATAGAACAAGGGATACAAGGCTGACTAGACTAGGAAAGGACTGAACAAGAAAACAAACAACACTTCGAGAGATACTAACAATGACTAGACTTTCAATGACGAGACTTCCACAAGATACTCACAAGTAACGTTTGGCAATGAACCGACAAAAGACAGTGAAACACAAGGGGAAGATAAAGGGAGACTAATGATAACATAACAGGTGACACAGATTAATCAATGATGACTAAACAAGGGTAACAAGGGGGCGGGGTTACAAGACGAGACAACACAAGCACATGGTCCAAATAACAGACCATGCGCTTGTATAAAACATGGGTCTGCCATGATCCTGCCACAAGACCAGAGAAATCAGAGACATGATGGCAGAATCATGACAGAACCCCCACCTTAAGGAGCGGCTTCCAGACGCTCCTCAAAGGGAAACTAAACACAAGACAGAACGAGACATAGACAAGAACCAACAAAACATAGTGAACATCAACAACGGCATACATGAATAAACAATAACTGGGTTCGGGTGAAACATCAAGAATAACATGCAAGGCAGAGGGGGTGGGGGACACACAAAGTTCATAGGAGGAGGTCCAGGGTGGACAGGAGGACTAAGGGTCTTGGGTCCATGGGATGAGGGCTGAGGACGAGAAATCCGGGCAGGCCTGGAGGAAGACACACAAGGACGGGACTTGGGCGAAACAGACCGGGGTTTCGTGGTGACAGGGGGAACAGTCCGGGGACAAGTGGAGACAGGGACGAACGGTGAGACAGTCCGGGGATTAGTGGAGACAGGGACAAATGGTGAAACAGTCCGGGGACTAGTGGAGACGGGGGAGACCGGGAAAACAGATGGGGATACTGCATTTGAGGGAGCAGCAACAGGCTCAGACATAGAGGACACAGAGGAAGAGGTAACAGGACTCCTGACAGGGGACATGGCAGGCGACAGGGCAGGGCCGGGTGTAGCGCTCACGGCGACAGGCTCGGGTTCAGCGCTCAAAGGAACAGGCATGGGTCTGACGCTTACAGTGGCAGGCGTGGGTGCTGCGCTCACAGGTACAGGCGTGGGTGCAGCGCTCACAGGTACAGGCGTGGGTGCAGCGCTCACAGGTACAGGCGTGGGTGCAGCGCTCACAGGTACAGGCGTGGGTGCAGCGCTCACAGGTACAGGCGTGGGTGCAGCGCTCACAGGTACAGGCGTGGGTGCAGCGCTCACAGGTACAGGCGTGGGTGCAGCGCTCACAGGTACAGGCGTGGGTGCAGCGCTCACAGGTACAGGCGTGGGTGCAGCGCTCACAGGTACAGGCGTGGGTGCTGAGGACATGGCAGGACAGACAGGTTCAAGGATTTTGACAAGACTTGACAAATAATTAGCTAAAGCCTCAGCGGCAATGACAACAGGCATCCTTTGACGAGCTGATACCGATCGCAGGACTGCTTCTGCAGCTTGATCGGCCGCAGCTCTCACAGCAGTTGATTTGGGATCGGCGCTCGCTGGAGCGGGCTCTGGGACGGCGCTCGCTGGAGCGGGCTCTGGGGAAGACAGAGACGGAGGACAAGAGGCTCCCTTCCTCCTCTTCTTCCTGGGTCGCGGTGCAGAGGACGTAGCCGGGCTTGTGACCAGTTGAGGAAGCACAGCAGGGACTGCAGTCTCAGTGGAAGAGGACTCCGAAGTCGACTCCCACGACAGCCGTCTCTCTCGTTTGCCGAGTAGACCTTCGGGTCCGGATGACGTCACGGGAGTGGAACCAGCTTGATTCCCCTGGGAAACGACGCCTAGGACACGACCCTCCGGAATCACTGGCAGCTTGACTGGTGGTGAAGACAAGATGGACCCCCGGGACTCTCTCCTCGATAAACAATCCACCACATCAGCGAACGAATGGCAAACCAGCCTTTCCCGTTCAGCCAGGGGTGGAGGAGAGTTGAGACCTGCAATGAGGTAGCGGTTTAGGAGAACATCAGGCAGGAAAAACCTCCTCTCGTTGGCGACTCGGGCATACTCCCTCAATGATAGCTCTCCCTGGGAGGGAATCGGGAGTTTGCCCCTCTTAGAGTCAGCAATGGTCCTGTGCCACCAATCCTTAAGATCATCTAGGTTATGCCTGACATAAGAGGACTTAATGTCTGCTGGGTTCGGTTCTGGTCGGTTCATTCTGTTATGGTAGTGCACGGAGATGAACCCAGACGCAGACAGTATACTACAACACAAGGTTTATTTGAACAAAAACAGGAAAACAAAACCCACGAGGGGGCAAAACAGATAGAACAAGGGATACAAGGCTGACTAGACTAGGAAAGGACTGAACAAGAAAACAAACAACACTTCGAGAGATACTAACAATGACTAGACTTTCAATGACGAGACTTCCACAGGATACTCACAAGTAACGTTTGGCAATGAACCGACAAAAGACAGTGAAACACAAGGGGAAGATAAAGGGAGACTAATGATAACATAACAGGTGACACAGATTAATCAATGATGACTAAACAAGGGTAACAAGGGGGCGGGGTTACAAGACGAGACAACACAAGCACATGGTCCAAATAACAGACCATGCGCTTGTACATAAAACATGGGTCTGCCATGATCCTACCACAAGACCAGAGAAATCAGAGACATGATGGCAGAATCATGACAATAACACAGTTATCACGCATGGTCATTCAAACAGGGGCGGTTTCTTCATTAGGGCGATTGGGCATTAGGGCAAAATGCATTTTTGAGCAAGTACATAACCAGCCAGTGTTCAAAACTATCTGCTTGCCTTAGCTCAATTCAAAACGGTAAGCTTGTAATAATGTTTTTAATTTCAGTGGTACTGGTAGATTTCCGCTAGAAATTCGAGCATGTCTTTGCATCATTACATCACATCTGCACACATAAAGAAGGTGTCTCGGCTAGTATGTTATATTGCGAGTGAGGATGTTGGAGGTGGAGATTTATAGTCTTTTCTCACAGCACTTGATATAATTAAATTAATTAATTTGATGGCGGATCCAGAAAGATTCAAACGACAATCACCAGACAACTGGAGATTCACCCGTTGTAAAATGCAAAAGACTTTGGACTGAGAGTTTGGAAAAAGAGGCTGCAACCGGCCCATGCGGAAACAAGGATAAATATCTGAAGGGCTTTAAATGTAGTCACACAATGCTGATGTTGTTAACATTAACAATTTGAGAACAAAGTATAATTTGCACGGTTTGACGTGATATGATAAACGATCGTTAGATTTAATCAGCACGATTTACTGCAATGCTTTTTTCAGTAAGTTGGTCAGAAGAACAAAAGTGGATGTTTCTTACTTGTTCAGATTACATTTTCCGGCAAAATTTTTTATGTTGGTCATACTTCCAAAAAGTAGAATCTGTTATTCTTAATGACAGTATCCACGCTGCGCGGTGATTGACAGCTGCACATTCTCCTCAAAACATTGGATTCATCCGCGCTGTGCCATGCCGAGGTACAACTCACGTAAAGTTGATAATTCTGCGAATGACTGCAATTGCAGATTTCGAACAGAGATGGCGACAAAGAGGAAAAACTGCGGACTGCAGCTTTAAATACAGATTTTTTTAAATTCAAATAGAAAAAAAATTAAATACTGAGATTATACCATACATCACCATTTAGCCCAAAAATTCAGATTTTTGGCAATTGGCTATTGCCCAAACCTACCTTATGGCATGCTTTAAATGCTGAATTTTCAATGTTTAGCTAAGCAGTAATGATACATTATTATCACTGTTAAATGGTTATTTAACAATTAGCCTATATTAGTTCTGCATTAATAATTCAGTTTGTTTGCGCCCCCCAATTTTTTTTTAGCACCAGCCGCCACTGCATTCAAATAAATGGTAATTCAAATAAATAGATGTCTAGAGAAGCTGTGATACACATATGACAATTTGTTTCTAGTTAAAAATAAGGCAGACGTTAGAAAAATGTCGAGAGGGACTGGTGGTATCATACAATCAGAAAGAAAAGAAAAAAAATCAAAGGTTGAATTTGTTAACATTAGTTAATGCACTGTGAACTAACATGAACAAACAATGAACAGCTGTATTTTTATTAACTAACATTAACAAAGATTAATACATACTGTAACAAATGTATTGCTCATTATAGTTCATGTTAGTTAATACATTAACTAATGTTAACTAATGAACCGTATTGTAAAGTGTTACCAATTAATTATTGTTGATCTCACTGCAAACACAAAATCATAAGTGACTTAAAGCTGTCTTGCTGGTAACAGACAGTTTTAGTGACCATTGACTTCCATTGTAAGGTATACAAAACCCCCATAAAACATAAACTGTGGTGGGGGTGAAAAAAGTAATTAATTCTATTAATAATTGAATAGTTAATTAATTCCAACTAGTTCTAACTAGTGCTGCAACGTCATGTGTCGGCCTTCTACATATGATTGTAAACTACAAAACCAATGTAAAATAAATAAAATCTTTGAGATTTAATAGGCCTAAGTACATTTATTTTGACAAAACTCATTCTAATTTTCAAAAGAAAGTTGTTGTTGTTTTTTTTTGTTTTTGTTTTTTTGGGGGGGGGGGGGGCATTCTCTCTTTGTGCAACCTTTGAAATAAGCTCCCTTGGTCTCTGTCTTTGTATCTAATCTTTTTACAAAGAGTTTTGGCATGCCATTTGAAGTGCTGATTAAAACCATGCTTTGATCCCAGCAGGCAGGGTTTCCAAATGAAAGACAAACACATTCACCGTAAGTACATAAGAAGATACTGTCAAAACAGATTCTAATTTGATTCCTTGCTTGGACAAATATGTCTCTAAGAGCAGGATGATTGCAAGTACATGGGAAGCCAGGGGAAGAGGAAACAGCCAATAAATGTCGAAAACAACACAGATGAAATCGTGTCATGTCACCGCCATACAAAGTTGTCACAATGGATTGATGTTCCAGCTGCATATTCCAGCCCTATATGCAATCTATCCACATGTTGAATTTGAATTAATATTTTTTTATCTTTGCCCTTGTGAAGATAAACCATGAGCAACAAAGGGTTATGTTGCTCTTTTGTGTGATTGCAACATTCCCATGATACAATGACTCTGTGGTGTGCCAAATTTTATATGCAGCTTAAGGCAAGCTCACACAATACGACTTTGGGCTGGATTTTGGTGTCAGATTTCTAAGGTCTGCAACAAATTCTTCGGATCGCGGACGTTGCGATCGACAATGCTTGTCAAATATATCAGTGATGTGATCTGAGCCTGTCTCAAGCAGTCACAGACACTGATATTTTCAAACCTGTTTGATATCATGGCCAAGTGATCTTGTAGTGTGACCAATGAAACAACAATTGTAAACTGCTCTGGACGTAACGTGCAAAAAAACAATCAGAGTCTCATCCCTAATTCCCTTTAAAAGCCAGTTGCGCCAATACTGCGCCGTTGACTTTAGACCAGGTTTCAGTTGGTCAATGGCGCAGTCTATTTCATTTGCCTCAAAATAGCAACACGCCAACAATGCGCCTGAACACACCTCTTTTTTTAGACCAGGCACGCCCATGGGCGCACAAATGGGTGCAAATTCATTTGCTATTTAAACAACGTGGCACAGGACGTGAAAATGATAACTGCGTCGGGCTGAAACTAGCAAAAAACACTTGCGTTGTGCCTGGCGCTGCTTTGCGCCAGGTGTATGATAGGGCCTGATGTGTCACATGAATTCATGTAAAAAAACATTAGGTGTTGGTTGGGGTTGCTGCTTGGCCAAAGATCTTGTAGTTTGTGCAAGTTATTTGCATTGTGCTGTGTAGTATGAGCGCTTCTAAGACAAGCAGACGACAGATGACAAGAAAACTTCTTGTGTGTAAGTACATAGTCATGTATAGTCTCATAGTCATGCATTGTGAGCTTTTTCTCTTGGCAAGCTCTAGGTCTATTTTAGTTTCTTAATTTTGTTTTCTCTAGTCAGTTTTTAATCTCTTGTTTACTCTCCTGTTGTCTTGAGTGGTGAGTGTGTGTGTGTGTGTGTGTGTGTGTGTGTGTGTGTGTGTGTGTGTGTGTGTGTGTGTGTCGTTTTGGTTCACCCAAGCTCATTCTGCATCTGGATCCTCTCTGTCAAAAGACTGTGATAATAGTTTACCCCAAAAAAATAATTTTGTCACAATTTACTCACCCTCATGTCATTCCAAATTTGTATGACTTTCTTTATATTGTGGAACACAAAATAAGTTATTTTGAAGAATGTTTCAGCTGTCTTCGTCCAGACACTGAAAGACAATGGTGCTTTATGTACACAATAATAATATTATTGTTCGTCCAGACACTGAAAGACAATGGTGTTAACCCAATTGACTTTCATTGTGACATTTTTCAAAATATAGTCATACTGGTTTGGAACGACACAAGGGGGAGTAAATACAATTTCCTTTTTAGTGATTGAGCCATTTAAGTCAATATCATCAAACCTCTAAAGCTGCCTTTTCACTATCTCCATTATGCAAATATTAAATAAAATAAATATTTAATCATTATAATTCACAATTATTTTGAACATAATTATTTATAACCACCCATTTACAGAAATAAGATTTAAAGAATAACGTTTTAGTTAATTCATTATTGGTAATTCTCACCTAATACTCATAGTCATCTTATGAAAGTAGTAAGTACTATGCTTGGCAGTGCTGGAGTGGAAATCGTAGAACATTACAATTGCTAATGTTATGTTTTTTTGTGCTATATTATTTGTTCCTTTGTTTATGACAGGGGAGAACAATTAGAGACTTTTCAGTGAATCACTTGTTTGTAAACATGCCATTATTATTATTTCTACCAGAAAGACTCGGGAGGCAAGGTAGCAAAGCATACATTTATTAACAGCCTAGCAAGCAAATTATAGTTATAAAGTTATAAATTTATAACTTTATAGAGTTCTTTGGTGTAGGCCACGTCCATAGCTCGCAATCTGAGGGTAACGGAATCTGCATATCCTGCCTGAAGACGAAGGCAGGGGCGCAGCCAACCCCCAAAAATAGGTGGAGGAATTAATTCCACCGGGACGGAGCCAACCCCCAAAGAACTGTAAAAAGAAATATATACCAAGGCCACTATGGGCCACGAGACCACGATAGGCCACACAGGACAAGGCCACAATAGGCCACAAGGCCACTATAGGCCACACAGAGACAAGGCCACTAGGCCACATAGAACCAAGGCCCCGAGGGGCCACAAGACCACTATAGGCCACACAGGACAAGGCCACAATAGGCCACAAGGCCATGATATACCACAGAGACAAGACCACGATGAGCCAGAACGGCCACTAATGCCACACAGAGACGAGGTCACACTAGACAGGGCCAATACAGAACTAAGGCCACGATGGGCCACGGGACCATGATGGGCCATACAGGACAAGGCCACAATAGGCCACACGGCCATGATAAACCACACAGAACCAAGGCCACGATGGGCCACACAGGACAAGGCCACGATAGGCCACAAGGCCATGATAGACCACACAGAGACAAGAGACAAGGCCACGATAGGCCACACAGTACAAGGCCACGATAGGCCACATAGAGACAAGGCCATGTTAAGCCACTCAGGCGAGCGATGCAAGCTAAAGGCTAATCGAACAGGCTAATAGATGAGTGATATATGAGAGCATGACACCACCACCAGTATTTGCATGAGGATTTCCTTAATTGTAACTGGAAAGAGCTTGCTGAGCTTCGAGGATGATTTTGGAATCGGATCTTATATAGAATTCGAATGCAGAGGAAGACCATCTGCCCAGGATCTTGATTGCTGAAGTGGAGACTCCGTGTTCGGCCGCTGTGGTATCTGCCCTGATCCTGAAGAAATGTCCGGTATAAAGAGAGGGAGATATCAAATACCTGGGCCTTGTACTTGACTCTCAACTTAAATTTGACAATCGTATTAAAAAAATCTGTCGAGTAGTCAAAGCAAATCTTTATACATTCAGACTGATCAGGGACTATCTACCGTTTCATGCTGCTCACACTTTCATGCACGCCATGATCTTCTCGCATATGAGTTACTGCATCTGCTCATGGTCACAGGCTACGGTTACTACAGTTAAGCCACTTAAAACGATTTATAACAGAGCGGTTAAAATCCTAGATAGGAAGCCCATTAGGGCACATCATTGTGTTAGTCTGAAGAATTTGAATATGTTATCTTTTGCAAATTTCACTAAATTTTCTCTGTTGAAGCTGATGCATAAATGTTTAAATCAGCAAGCCCCACAGGTCTTGAGTGAGTGCATAGTTGCTCTCAGGACTGTGAGTTCAAGGACTAGAGGAGCTCATAACGGGAACTGTCAGATCCCGAAATGTAATACTTCATTTGGACAATCAGCTTTCTCTGTACAAGGCACTAAAGCCTGGAATTGTTTACCCACTGAACTGAAAGGAGAGTCAAACTGGGTCCTTTTCAAATACAAACTTAAAGACTCTTTAATCAGAGGTCAGAAATGTGACCACTGACTGTCCGCTGGGTTTATATTGTGTTATACTGTATTATTTTGTTTATTTTAACTATGTATTGTTTAATTTTATGTAAAGGCCCACTAGGGACTAACATTGAGAATTAGCCTCGGCTAAAATGTTGTAGTATGTGTTGTGTCTTTACCCCAACATAGTATATTAGAATAAAGGATTCAACTCGGAGGTTGAATCCTTAAGTCTCATAAGTGAACTCATAAATCCAATCTTTTCGGTGGTGCCCTGAGTCGTTCAGGGTTACGCCTGGGCACTTGCGGAGTGCTCACTGCAGGGGGCACTTCCTCTGTAACTGTGGGTGTCACTGTACTGTGATCAGAGTTGGTTCCAGGATCAGGTGGACGTCCTGGTTGCTCCGGTGTCTTTGGTTGAGCATTCAACAGCTGATCCACATGACGTCTCCAGGTCTGCTCGCCAGTGTCCACCTCGTACATCAGAGGGCCGCTCCTAGTGACAATCTTTCCAGGCGTCCACTTGTCCCCTCGGTAGTCACGTGCCAGTACCTGCTGTCCCACATCGAAGCTCCTTGGTTGTTCACTTGAAAAGCCACTGAACTGTTTGTTCTGCACTTCTCTCCTCAGGTTTGGTTTCAGAAGGTCAATGCGAGATCTCAGCTGTCTGTTCATAAACAGCATTGCAGGTGTCTGATTAGTTGTTGCATGGACAGAATTGCGGTACACCAGGAGGAAATTGTCAATTTTGTGTTGAAGTGAGATGTCTTCTTTTGTCATTGCTTTTATGGACTTTTTTAATGTTTGTATGAACCGTTCTGCTAATCCGTTTGTTGCTGGATGGTGAGGTGCTGACTTGAAATGCTTGATACCATTCTTTTTCATGAAATCTTGAAACTCTTCAGAAGTATACTGTGGAGCATTGTCACTCACAATTTGCTCAGGCAGGCCATTCCTGGCGAAGATGGTTCTCAGAACAGAAACAGTCTTTTCTGATGTTGTTGATTTCATTGGGACTACTTCTGGCCATTTTGAGTGAGCGTCCACAGCTATGAGAAACATAGAGTTCATGAAAGGGCCAGCAAAATCAATGTGCACTCTCTGCCAGGGTGCAGACGGCCATTCCCATGGATGTAGGGGAGCCTGTGACGGTGCGTTTTGAATGCTCTGGCATCCTGGGCAGGTTTTGGTGATGTCCTCGATTTGTTTATCTATCCCTGGCCACCATACGTAACTACGGGCAAGACTTTTCATCTTCACCGTGCCCACGTGACCCTCATGTAGACTGTCCAACACTCTGGTGCGAAGCCTGGAGGGCACTACCACACGTGATCCACACATCAGGGTTCCCTGGCAGACTGACAGCTGATCACGTCTTGCTGAAAACTCAGGAAAACATGGATTCCCATGGGCAGGCCAACCTTGTACTGTGATGTCATACACCTTGGAAAGTGTTGGGTCATTCCGCGTTTCTTTTCGTATCATGGCATTTGTAACTGGCAACTGGTCTACCAGTGTTGTGTGGAACATTTCAGCCGGGTCACTCTTTGATGGAATTTCTTTCACAGATGTTGACAGTGGGAGGCGCGACAAACCATCAGCATTACAGTGTTGTTTAGTACCCTTGAACTCGATGTCATATGAGTGTGCTCCTAAGAACAGGGCCCATCGCTGCAGTCGCGCGGCTGACATCACTGGGACTCCTTTTCGTGGATTGAATATTGATACTAGGGGCTGATGATCAGTTACTAAGGTAAACCTTCGGCCATAAAGGTAATGGTGGAACTTTTTGATACCCCATACTAGGCTAAGGGCCTCCCTGTCTATCTGTGCATAATTGCGTTCGGCACTTGAAAGGGACCTTGAAGCGAATGCGATTGGGCGTTCCAGTCCATTATCCATTGTGTGCGATAGGACTGCACCAATGCCGTACGGGGACGCGTCACATGCTAGACGGATGGGTCTGGATGGATCATAGTGGGTCAGTAGCTCGTCAGATGTTATTAGTCTTTTTGTTTCTGTGAATGCCTTTTCACATTTTCTTGACCAATGCCATTCCACTCCTGTCTGTAGTAGTGCATTTAGTGGATACAGCACTGAGGCAAGGTTTGGTAGAAACTTGTGGTAATAGTTGACAAGACCCAAGTACGATCTGAGTTGTGACACATTTTCAGGTTTAGGTGCTTTCAACACTGCCTCAATCTTCTCTTGTGACTTATGCAAGCCGTGCTTGTCAATGACATGCCCGCAGTATGAGATTTCACTTTTGAAAAACTCACATTTCTCACTCTTTGCCCGTAGGCCATACTCATTTAGCCTGGTGAGTACTTTGCTCAGGTTTTGGAAGTGATCATCATCATCTTTTCCTGTTATGATAATATCGTCCAGGTAGCATTGTGTTCCAGGGATGTCCTGGAGCACCTGGTCCATGGCTCTTTGCCAAATGGCTGGGGCGGACGCAACACCAAACACAAGTCGGTTGTATTGGTAAAGTCCCTTATGCGTGTTGATGGTTAGGAACTTTTTGCTTGACTCCTCCACTTCCATCTGGAGATAGGCCTGTGACAAGTCGATCTTTGAAAACTTCTCCCCACCAGCCAATGCTGAGAAGATGTCTTCGATTCGTGGAAGGGGGTACTGCACCGTGCGCAGCACCGGGTTGATGCTCACTTTGAAGTCCCCACATATGCGCACTTCACTTTTCCCTTTCTTCATCACGGGAACAATGGGCGTAGCCCAGTCACTCCAGTCAACTTTTGAGAGAATGCCGGATGCCTCCAAGTTCCGCAGTTCGGCGTCTATCTTGGGACGTAGTGCATACGGCACCGGGCGCGCCTTGTGGAATCTCGGGTTGGCATCTTTGTCAAGTTCAATTTTTGCTTTCAGGTGTTTAAGTTTACCAATGCCTTTCTCAAACACGTGTGCATTAGCCTCCAACAACTGTGGCAGTCTCTGGTCAAGCCTGCAGGTGGAGCTCTTGAGGCCTGTTGAGATATTCAGGGCTTTTATTGCATGCCAGTCAAGCTGAATTTTCCTCAGCCATTCACGCCCCAGTAGTGCTGGGCCTGTGGTTTTCAGGACATAGAGCTCTAACTTGTGTGTTTGGTCACCATAGACCACGTCCACGTTAAGCTTCCCTTTTGGTGACACTTTTTCACCTGTATTCGTTTTTAACATCACTGACGTTTTTTTCAGTGATAAGTGGGAGAACAGCCTGTCATAGTCGGTCTCAGAGATCACTGATAAAGCTGAACCTGTGTCCAGTTCCATTTTGAGTTTCACTCCAGACACTGTTGTTGTGACCCATATTATTTTTCTGTCTTCTTCAGTTATGCTATGCAGCTCTAAGCATGACAGGTCATCTTCCTCACTGCTGTTTGTGTTGTCTGAATGTTCTGTTACTTTGTGCATTTCATTTGCTTTGGTCTTTGATTTGGGTTTAAAACCTTTGTTCTTTCCAGATTTTTCCTTTTGGGCATTGGTTTGGTCTGATTTGCATGCTCTTTCTATGTGGCCTTGTTTGTGGCATTTCCTACATGTCTTTTCTTTGAACCAGCAGTTGTTTGCACTGTGAGATGATTTACCACACCTGTAGCATTTTTGCTTTTTGCCATTCAAGGACATTTGATGCACTTCGTCTTCTAAGCTTTTCTTCTGTAGCTCTGATGCACCCTTAGCTGCTGTTTCCATTGAGATAGCTAGTTCGAGTGCTTTCTTCAAATCTAGCTCTTTTTCGGACAGTAGCCTTTTCTGTGTGCTTGTACAGTGAATGCCACATACTAAACGATCTCTCAAGGCATCGCCAAGTCCTTCTTTAAAGTCACAATGCTGCGAGAGTCTGCGCAGTTCGGCCATATACTCGGATATGCTTTTATCCTTTGTTTGATTCCTCTTATGGAATCGGAATCTTTCCGCTATCACTAGTGGTGCGGGATTTAAGTGCTTCTGTAACGTGTCAACAATGTCTTTATATGACTTGCTCGACGGTTTAGCAGGGCTCAGGAGATTACGCAGCAGACTGTAAGTTTTAGCTCCCATTAGACTGAGGAGGACGGAACTTTTTTTTGCATCCTCGATATCATTGGCAGCGCAGTATAACTCCACTCGCTCTATGTATGATTCCCAGTCTTCACTTGAACTATCAAACTCCTCTACTTTTCCAACGTAAGCCATTTCGGACATGAAATCCAGATCTTATCCGTTTATCCTTTCACTGTGTGCTATGCACTGTTACTCACGGATCCTTTGCTAGGTTTCGTTTCCTCTCCTTTCTCCTTCCCTCCGGTTTAACTTTTTATTTCGTGCAGTTGTTTAGGGTCCGGTTTACTCGTCGCCAATTGTTGTGTCTTTACCCCAACATAGTATATTAGAATAAAGGATTCAACTCGGAGGTAAAATGAACGTGCCTTTACTTAGCTTCATCGGTAAACAATGACACAGTTTCAATGCATCAGCGGATAACCTATAGGTAAACTCAGTAGCTAGGGAAGTGGTTCCGCTGAAGTAAATCGATCCACTTTATATGCTACAGTATGTGTAACGGTCACCAGCTGAAGTGCCCTCAAGAGCCTCCAGAGGGCGCTCCACAATAGACTATGATCACTTCCTCACAAACTACATTTCCCATAACTCACTGCCCGGATTCATCAGCACGCATTTCATTCACCTGTGTCTTATCACCTTGTTTCTCTCACACCATAAATACCTGGTTTTCACATTCACTCAGTGCGAAGTACTGCTTTCCCAGTGAATTATTCTGAGCGTTTGTACCCTGTGTTTGTTTACCTGTTATGACTTTATCTGGACCTTACCTCTCGTTGTTTGCTGCCTGCCTGCCTTACTCTCTGCCTGGACTCTGTACTCTGATTGTTTCGCCGCCTGCCCCGACCCTTTGCCTGTTCTTGGACTCTGATTGTGTGTATCCTGCTACCCTTGCCTGTCTGACCCTGTTATTTAATAAAGCCTGCAAATGGATCTCTCCTCGTCCGCTGCTTCATTACAGTATGGAACATGAGCTTATGTAACATACTTGTCCCTATTCAAATAAACTTAAAATAAAATAAAAAAATAACATGGATAGACTGCAGCTTTTGAGGACAGTAGCTAAATGAGTCTTGAACCAGGCCTTAGAGAGATGTTCTCCATTAGATAAGATAAATAAGGGGGCGTGATCTGAAGTTCTAGGACGGACTTTAAGGAATTTAATCATGGATATGAAGGGACAGAAACTATTATTAATTTTTAAAAGTGTTAGTGTGACACCAGGGGCCCGTTTCAGAAAGGAGGTTAAGTGGAAACTCTGAGTAGGTTAACCCTGAAATGAGGGAAACTCTGGGTTTTCCGTTTCAGAATGGGAGGTAAGTCAAACCTGAGAAAGCAGGGTAAGTCAAGCCCGTTTCTGAAAGAGAGGTAACTTATACTCAGAGTCAGTTACCAGGGTAACTTACTCTGTGAACCTAACCTGGTCGGGAGCAGGTTTTCTTTGGTAAACCCAGAGTTTCTTGCGGTCTCCTCCCCTTTTTTAAAGAGGAAGCGGTGTTTGAACAACTCATTCATTCTTTCTGTACATTTATTCATTGCGGTTTTTACTGCTGTTTGTTAATTTTTTTTTTTATAAGATGAAGTCTAGGCTATATAACTCCTTAACTTGTACCTTAACATGCAGTATATTAGAGTTACATCATGTAATTCTAAACAAATTCTACAGAATTATGTGCCATTTACTGAAAATCACTCAAGTGTTTATTTTTTTATATATGTATTTTTTTGTTATTTGAAAGGGGACAGTGTACATTAATCAACATTAGAACAATGTAAATGTACATTAGTTAGCTATAAAGTGCTAATTTTCATCGGTAGTCCCCCAGCCAGATGTAAAAGATAATCACAGGTATAAAATTACATACAACACATTATGGTTAAGAAATACAATTCATTTCAAACAATTATATAATGTTTAAATGCACACTGAAAGCATTAGTGCCCACAAGTTTGGCTCTCTACAAGCCTTTTTTTTTTTTTTTTTTTGCATGAAAAGAATGACAAAGACTCTGACGGTTTCCGGCCCTGTGTTCCATTGCTGAGCTCTTACGGAGGAGACCGCCTGACCAAAAGCTGTTGTTCTCCGGGGGATGATGCAGTCTTCTGCCCCTCTGGTTACCCTGACCTCACTGGATCTAAAATGTATGAAGTCACAAAGTGGGAGAGGTGCTAAACCATGTCTGATTTTATAAATTAAACAGATGTTTTTGAATTTAAGGAGATTAAAGGTAAGTATGTTCATCTGTGCACCAGAAGATAAGAATGTCCATTTATACTCATATATAAACTTAGATTCTATAGGCTACTCCACATAAAAATGTGAATGTGTAGATTGTCTGATGTGAAGACACATAATATTAACATCACCTGTAGGCCTCTCTGTGCAGCAGAAACGGTTTCTTCATCCCCATTCTCCTGTGAAGATGAGCATTTGGTTGAGTACACTTTATAATAGGCCTTATTTGTCATACTATCTGGTGTATTGAGTAGGCTACTTACAACTGGGTTCTGTTGGGACAGGAGGCTCCAAAAGACAGATATTACCATCAGAATCTGTTGGGACCAATGAAAAACCCAACCCAAAGTAAAATAAATGGAAATATCAAAAATACCCTATATAAAAAAATTACACATATGTAGACCTCTCACATTTTGTGATGCCTTGTATCCAGCCTCTCACGGAGACTTCAGATGCCCCAACACCTGTGATGAGATGACTAAACGCTTGTGAAGAGACGAATCAACGCCGGCGATATGTTATGCCCTAAATTAATACACGATTAACTAACTGTATTTTTCTATGTACACTTCTGTAAAGCTGCTTTGAAACAATATGTATTGTGAAAAGCGCTATACAAATAAATTTGAATTGAATTGAACTGAATATGAAGGCCCTTGGATCTTCGGGAGTGACTGGCTCTGATGAAGTCCCTCCAGGAATTCCCTTAGCCAAAAAAACTGCTGCACTGCTAGTAGACACTGGATGCTATTTAGTTATTTAATATGTCAAATGTTTGTAAAGTCAGGTACCCTACATCCATGATATGCTCAAGCCTTACCTGATTGAATTATGTTTTTATATTTTATTTTCAGCTGCTGCCATGTTCTTTTAATGCCTGCAGGATTGCACCTAGCCTACATGAACATTTAAATTAGGTTAAATAACATACTTTTCTTACAGTTTCACCTCTGATATTATAACAGTTGGGAAAGTTACTCTAAAATAGTTATTAATTACAAACTACAAATTACATCTTCAACAGTGTAATTAGATGAATGTAATAATTACTATCTTTAGAAAGTATTGTTTTATACAAAATTGTTCTATAGTCTATGCAGTAGCCTATTTAATTTATTTTAAATTACAGAAGAATTAAGAGTAATCCCTTTAATTAAACTACAAAATTTAGATTACTTGGTAATTAATTACACCCAGCACTGTATAACAGTAAGTCCTCTTTTTGTCTGGCGCTGTTGCCATGGTGACTCGTACAGTAATATCTGCGCTCCATTGATAATGGCTTTTTATAGTTGTGGTGCACGCGCTTAACTCAGAGTCAGTCGACTTATGGTGCGTTCTATTATTTATCCGTCTCGGAGATCCGAATCGGAAGACAGACGTTGCGTAGCAACACGCCCCCTTTCCTCGGATTTCTCCTCTCGGACGTCGGACAACCGTGAGGACACCGAGCAAGAATTCCGTTTCGGAATTCAAGATGGCTGCGCCCTGTGTGACTTGTAAGTATGAATTGTTTTCATTGTTTTTGAACCGCTTCGGTATTTTAAATGACGATTATAATCACTCGTATTACTGCGTCCCCTGTAGGTATGGGAATCGGTTGTTGTGAGTGCAATTACTACGTTGCTAGCGTTGCTAACAGAAGATTAACATGAAAAACATGAAATAAAGTGAACATTTTCAAGTTCAAGTTCTTCTCCTCGGTGTTTTGTAAGGTGAAGCACATACTTATTTTGGAGCGCCTGGTACTCGGCCAGTGCTACCATTACAACGGGTGGCGTCCATTTTTTTCTCCGACTCGGACGCGCAAAACATAATAGAACGCTTGAAGTGTGGACGTGACGTCATATCCGAGGTCCGAGTCGGTTCGTTGGCTATAATAGAACGCACCATTAGAGTTGATTGAACCAACTCATTTCATCTGTTCTGTAACCGAAAACTCAGAGTTTACCATCTCAGGGTAAGTCAACTCAGAGTTCAAGTTTTAACTCAGAGTTGGTTGAACCTCCTTATTGAAACGGGCCCCTGGTCCTTGAGAGTCGTTCTTAGGGTGCTTAAGAAAGAGAGTAAAGAAATTGGGTGAGAAGCGTAAATCAGAAAAGGAAATATCACGGGCAGGATCGAATTGTTTAGTTTCTGAGGTGAATTCCCCTGGACGCATGGAGCCATAAAAGGCAGATAAAAACACGGCTTCTAGCAGAATATTGGTATATGGTGGAAAAGAGACTGTTGCGGACAGACATGATTAATATTTGTAGTAAAGGCAAGGTAATAGGCAGGCGTTTATCTGAGGGTTTACTAGATTTGGTGTTGGATCCGGGTTGGCTGAAGGGCAAAGCCGTCTGAAAGCCTGAAAACAAAAGCGAGAGAGCGCATCAGCAATGACGTTGAAGTGGCCGGGGATATGTGCAGCCTTGATTATAAAGTTTAAAACGACTGTGTAGCATCTGGACCAATCAGACACACAAATTATTCATTATATTTAATGAATAATCCAGCAAACTCACTCTCACAACAAAGGTCTATGAAACTTCCCCCAAAACTAATATCCCAAATGAATCTTGAATCTTGAATCAGCTTTATTGGCCATGTTTGCAGAGACAAACTAGGAATTTGACTTGGTAACAATGAGGCTCTCAAATTACAACACTCATTAACTACAACAGGCTACAACACTCACATGACATATAAACACAGAGTAAAGAAATGTATATTAAAAACAGAATACTGCTATATGTTTAGTCTGGCAATACAGTGGAAATTACAAAGTGCAGGAGGGAGGGAGGGAGGGAGGGAGGGAGGATAGTGCAATATCAGTATTGTCTTAGAATTTTAAATACAGTAAAATAGCCGTGCAGGTTCATACAATGATCATATATTAATTAGTGCATTCAATAAAGGATTTTATTTTATTGATTAAAAATACTCTCCTAAAATCCACTGTCATCTCCACAGTCTTCTTGGGATTTAACTCCAGGTGATTTTGATTGCACCATTGGACGAGCTGCTCCACCACCTGTCTGTAGGCAGACTCATCCCCATCCCGGATCAAAACAATGATAGTTGTGTCATCAGCAAACTTCAAAAGTTTCACAGACGGGTCCTTTGAGGTGCAGTCATTGGTATACAGGGAAAAGAGCAGTGGGGAGAGGACACACCCCTGTGGAGCGCCGGTGCTGATGGACCGGGGTTTGGATGAAATGCTCCCCAATCTGACATGCTGCTGCCTATCGCTCAAGAAACTGGTGATCCACTGGCAGGTGGAGGCAGGCACTGAGAACTGGGTGAGCTTCTGATGTAGGAGTTCAGGTATGATGGTGTTGAACGCTGAGGAGAAGTCAACAAACAGGATCCTAGCATACGTCCCTGGGGAGTCGAGGTGATGCAGTATGTATTGCAGTCCGATGTTAACAGCATCATCTGCAGACCTGTTTGTCCTGTAGGCAAACTGCAGGGGGTCCAGCTGGGGGCCTGTAATGTCCTGCAGATGGCCCAACACCAGTCTCTCAAAAGATTTCATGACCACGGAAGTCAAGGCGACAGGCCTGTAGTCATTTAGTCCTGTGATGGAGGGTTATTTTCCCAAATCGTCGAACTGCACCGGCTTGTATTTGAGACAGGCGTCTATATGAGACAGGCCTTTATAATTTAGTGTTGAGATGTTGTTCATTGAGTGTAGGCCTAGTCTCTAATCTCTAAAAATCTCCAAATGCTCCACGTGAAACTGCGGTCTTCCGACCTTTTACTATCGTGTCAATTGATTTTGATTAATATGCGCGAGGGAGAGAGAGCAAGACAGCGCTCGTGTTGTTTGAAGACGTGAGAGTGCGCGCGCGCGGCTGGGGCGCTCTCCCTGCTCGTTATGCGCCCTGTCAAGCGCAGCAGTCATTCACTCACCGATCAAAAAAGGCTTTGGCGGGACAAAAATTTGCTTTAGCAGACGCCAAAAAGCGGACAATCTGACGGGTTTTAGAAGATTAAATACAACCCGAAACTAAAAAACAGACCCGGCCTCTATTTGAGACCGGCCTTTATTTACCCAAACCTGCAGCCACACCAGGCGTGTAAAAGAGACTGGCGTCTATTTGGGACTCGGCTATTATTTGAAGTTTTACGGTATGTGTATGTCAAGTGTTTAGTCTAGTTAATAAAATCTTGTTCATGTCACACGTAAACTTGTCCATGTCTCAAGCTCATATACTGGAGTCCCTAATCATCGATTTTGACTACTTGCTCTTAGTAGTACTGTAAAGTAAGAAAGACATTTCCCATACTCCAGAAATTTAAATTTCTTAGAATTAATAAACAATTAACACTGAGTGTTCACAGGACAAACATGTTAATTGATTGTAATATTAATTTACAACATTAAGTTAATTCAATTAACTGATATAAATATTAAAAATCAATTATAACAAGTTATTATTATTGATTATTAATATTTCTTAGAGCTAATTTTCTACAACTGATTGCCAAATTAAACGTCTCAAGAAAGGCATAATCTTATGGCAAGAGGATCTACCTTTATTGATGATGGCAACTGTGGCTTCGTTGTCACAAAACATCATGATGCGTTTCCGCGACCACGCCGAACCCCAAATAACGCTAGCTACAGCTAGAGGATAGATCTCGTAAAGTGCGGATGAAACGGAGCCAGAAGCTGTCTTGGCGAAATCGTTTGGCCATTTTTCGGTGAACCATTGCCCTTGAAAGAATCCCCCGAATCTGATGGAAGGGGCGGTGTCAGTGAATAGATGTAATTCTACGGATGATTCGAAAACATCATTATAGAAAAAATAAATTCCGTTCCAATCATTTAGCAAGCGAGTCCAAAAACTGAGATCGGACAGACAGCCTTCGTCTAGCTGGAGCGGGTCGTTTAAATTTGGCACGGAGTGGGCCAGTGTTAACAAGCGAGAAATAAAAGCCCTGCCTTGAGGGATAATGCTCATGGAAAAAAATTTAAGTGGCCGAGCAGAGAAAGCATGTCACGCTTCTATATGACGCGTAGAGAGGAAAAAGATTCCAAAAAGGACCTGATTCTTAGAAGCTTTTCAAGAGGAAAAGAAGCTTGAATGTTAACCGTATCTAGAGAAATGCCTTATAATTCTAGCGAAGTAGAGGGACCCATAGTTTTCTCTTCAGAGAGGGGAACGCCGACATCGCTAAAAATCTGTTTAAGTGTGCCGAGGATTGAAGATTTGGAAGATGGAAAATCGATCAGCCGATATCAATTTTAAGCTACAGTCATCGAGCAAATGCAAGACAAAGGGGAGCTTACAGACATTCAGCAAGATCCAACACAAAGCTTCGGAAAGGCTCTTGAAAATATGAGGGCTACTTCTACACCCGAATGTGAGCCTTACTGCAAAATAAAAAATTTAATTCCATTTGACTCCAAAAAGTGGCCAATCTGAAGGGTGGATTGGCATGGTCTTGAAAGCGTCTGTGATATCAGCTTTACACTGTTAGACTTTTCTGTAATTTCTACAGTTATTTACTTTAAATCACCCAGTATTATACTGCTATTTCTCTTTACAGTAAATAACTGTGATTCCCATTGCATCATGGGAATTTTCTGTGACGTCAAACACCACATACAGAGACTTACTGTATTTTTTAAATTTGCAGTATACAACTGTATTTAACGTAACGGTCTCTCTGACTGGCACCATTCCATCGTGCTTTTTATCGTGCTTTTTACCATCCTAATTTTTGTCTTACACCGCGTGTCTACGTTATAACAGTCAGAGGCTTTCTATATTGGACACATTGAAGCGACCGGACCATTACTGCAGCGCTTGGACTCGGAGAACCGTACATCAGAAATATAACAGCGCATCACTATACACTGTCTGGGATTTGTCGTGTCGTGCCGGAGCATCCAGTGTAGCCTAATATCACTTGGTTCTGACTGTCTTGTTGGACCGCGCCGTTCGTGTCTGGCCCGGGGAAGAGACGGAATTCACTTCACCGAGAGAGAGACCAGAAAGCAAGGTAAAAAACATTCTGTGTGTGTTGACAGGTTTGTGCACCCTAGTTTAACATAGGCCTAACGTTACTCGTCAACATGGCAGTAACGAACTTTACCACGGTAAACTGCGCTAACGTTTCATTTTACAGACTTTGTTAGATTATTGAATTGAATTGTTAGATTATTGAATTGTTATTGAAATAAACTAATGTGAAATTCTGTCTTGGTTGTAGCCCGAGTTGGCATACTGTTGAGAAAATAACCATGTATGTTGGCTAACAAGTTTTATGGCCAGCGGACACCTTTAGCATTGCAAACTATAACATATTATATATTTATTTTTTTAATGGAATTTGATATTTACTGCAATTTTGTATGTGTTTAAAAAGGCAACTGCAACAAAGCGCCAATTCGCGCCAGTGACGTCTAGCAAGATTCCTGAGGTAAGCCTAAACTGTAATTGAAATCATATATTTTTTTTAATATATTTTGACATAAGTTTGCTAAAATGATTAGCATTATGTGATAAGTGCTTTAGGAACCACTTGTGTAGGTAGCATACAGTATCTTATAAAATCTCTATAAAATTGGTTAACTTTATATAAAATAGGCTAAGTGACCTTTGCATCATGTCTAACATTATATTTATTACACAGAAAATTAACCAATCAGAAGATGGACCATTTTCTATCTCCAGTCTCACCAGATTAAATGTATCCAGGTAAGCATTGCAGTAAAACTCTAACTAATTAATTCATACCAAATCTACCATTTTAACAACTCAAGATTATATATATATTTACATTATTTCGATATTTTATTAGGCAGAAGACTCTACCATTGCAGTCCCACCTGACCAGAAAGGTCCCAGTATCAGCGCACAGGTGGGTTAACTACTGGAAGGAGAACGATCATCACTCAGTGATTTCTTGCATGTGTCTTACTGTGTATTTGTCTCAAACAGGAACCCCTTCACTGCAGACAAGCTGAAATGGGCTAAAACATCGACATCAGTCTTTCTCTCTATGGATCTCAGCATTTTTGGACAGAATTTAGGATATGTAAGTATTAAAATTTAATCTGGCATAATTTAATTTAGTTAATCTGAAATGTTTGAAAATGCAATTGACAAAAAGATATTTACAAATAGGCTATATATTCTTAAGTTTTAGTAAATAATAATACAAATGTATAAAAAAAAACTAATATGGAATTTTCTCCCCTCTGTCCCTCTCTCTCTCTCTCTCTCTCTCTCTCTCTCTCTCTCTCTCTCTGTTTTATATAGTGTTGGAACCGGGATCTCATCTGAAGGACTGAGTACATTTGTGTTTGTGGACACGCATACAGACCAGGGAACATTCTGATGTTGTCAGTCAAGTTCTGAACAGGAACCAATCTTTGGAGAAGTTCATTTATTCACAAAGGTGGACAAAAACATTGTGTTGGCTTTTTAAAGAATATTTTGATGATGACTTTTACTCCTATGCTGTGGAAAAGATGGAGGAGTAGACAGTCAGACGTTGATAATAATAAGAAATCTTTCTTGAGCATCAAAGAGACTTCTTTCAAAAACATTAGGACACTTAAATACTTCTTTTGGCCACCAGTGTACACGAATCCAACAAATCTTTGGAAATAATTATTTTGAAGGTGGGGTTATGTGTCATGTATTGTGAAAAGAACTGTGTTTTGCCCTGTGTTGGACATTTCCTTTTTGACTGCTTAAAGTATTTATATTCTGCAGTTGTATGAATGTAATGGGTGCTATTTCATTTTAATAATTGTATAAGCTAAACAACCAATGCCTCTACAATCATTTTGTCAAATGCTAACGTTTTGTTTAGGATATTTTTTTTTTTTTTTTTAACAGTGTGTGCAGTGATGGACAGCACATAATGTGTTAATTTAACATGTTTACACATCTTTGTGCTAACCTTTCTGACATATTTACTTTGTTAAAATTAACACAAAACCCTAAACTCACCCATTAATGTATAAAAATGTAACATAATTTCCAGCATTGGCAGACTGTTTATTTTGTGATGTATATGAAATGTTTTAAATAAAAAAAGGTGTTTTGTAATAATTTTGTCTAATTGATTTGAATGTCAGTAGTACTTATGTAGGATAAAAATAAAAATTAATTCTATATCAAAATTATGAAATCTAATTTATATTTAGTACAAAATAATTACAGTAGTGTACTGATTAGCTTGATTTTTACAGTAATGCACTGTATTACACAATTACAGTACCATGTAGTTACTGTAAAACTGAAATACGGTATGGTACTGTAAATCTTAATTACAGTAACTTACTGGCAACAGTGTTGTCAACCGAAGCGTAAAGTAGAGAGAAAGGTGTTAAGTGTATACATTTGTTTACGTGGAGAATGTGGAGAAGACATGTTGAATATAAGACGTTTTTTACCGGAATATTTACGTGTTGCGATGCCAATGGAATTGATGCGAAAAGGAGAGAAAGGAGGAGAAATGAAAGGGCCAATAAGATATCCTTTATTAACTTATTTTTTTAGCAGGGCTGAAACCACATCTGGTTCTGTTAAAGCTGATTGCAAGTTTTTTGCTATAAAATAGGTAGTGAGATGGGAGAGGATGCCCACCCGAAACCCTTGAGACAAACCGTTGATTAAATAGTCGACGAAAGACGGATCAGGGTAAGAAAAGAGGGAGCTTGAAAGATTTGGAACATTAATGGGAGTTGAAGGGTGTCTTTTCAGAATTTTTTCCGGATTGAGGCCTTCCCGCGGGTTGCAGGTCTGTACCGGCGTGGGCAGACTGATTTCGGGTGCGGATCATTGCAAAATGTACAAACCTGAGCAAATTTACAATTAGGGAAAGAACAAACAGACTCATTAAAATTGATAGATAAACACCGTTGAAATCTACAACAGAACGACTTCTGTCGTCGTGGGGGAGTCTTACATTTTGAGAACCACGGACAGTGGGCGGAGCTTGGCTAGCAAATGCTTTAGGGCAGAATGAAGCCGAGTGTCCATAAGAGCTACAAATAGCACAAGCCAAGATTTTTTAGCCGCCGAAATGACGGACCTTTGCTCTTCCCTTTGGTCTGGAAAAACTTGGCACAGGATGTCTCTGAAAATGCTAAACGCAATTACGAATTCGGCAAACAAAAGATTACATTGCAATCTGGGATCGAATGTTTTGAGAAGGACTGCCACGTCGCCATACTCAACCATTTTCCAGTCAGCTGCAGGCGAAGGAAGCAGTAATATAGTCAAGTTTATGTCCTTACCTTGGATGATGTTAGCTCTTAGATGGGAAGACACCGTAACGGCGGCAGGTGAAACAAAACGCCTACCGAAAGCTTGAGCTGGAGCTTCTGTAGAGAGATTGAAGTTGCAAGTGGAGTGGAAACATCCTGGAATGGTGTCTGAACCGTGTGGTGAGAAGATGGCAGAGTAGAAGATGTCGAAGGCACACTCGGGGGATCGCTTAATCAAATAGGAGGAGGACAAAACTGAGGAATTGCTGGAAAGCTTGCAACTGGATTCGAGCTGAGGTTAGGATTGGCGAAAGAATATTCTAAATTCGCCATCTTCGATTCTAAACCTTTAAAGGTTTGGGAAGGGCTTTGGACTGCTTGAATGAGCTGAGAATTCACGTCAGCGGGATCGGAGATATACATAGAAGATGGTGCCCATGCAGCCAGCATGGTTCTTTTTGCTGGACGGGGTGAGGATGATTTGGCGGTTCTCTTCCTGCCGGCTTGTTTTGGCTGAGCTGTCATTGTTGAAGTTGATGGTGTAGTAGAAATTGAATCTGGTGGATTACCCAGGGTGTTTTGGGCCATAAGAAGCAGATCCTCTCTCGACAGTCCTTGGCTGATGGGTATACCAGCGGCCTCGAGAGTGCTGATCAAACTCTCCGAAGACCACTGCGCCCATAAGGAGTTGCAGCACTGGATGCACGAACTGCACCGTGCAGCAGGAGGAGACGGCGGGACGAATTCGTCGTCGGAATCTCAATAGTCGCAAACAATATGCGTATTCTGAGACATGGTGGTTAGCAACTGAGCGTGAGCAAATGAATGTTGGCGTCAGCATCTGCGAACTCAGACATGTGTAAGTACCGATCTTTTATACTACGAGTATTAATCACGATTGGTTAGAGAAGGTAATAAGTGACGAAACAATTGAGTCTTCCTGGCAGAACTTACGCTAAAGCTTTCATTTTTATATAGCCCATCCGGTCTGGAGGTCGCATACAATCTGACCAAAATTCATAACTAAAACACAACTAAAGCTTGAATCGGATCCAAATCTGGAATTCCACATACACATATGGTCCCATTGAGTTTCTGTACTTCCTTTTTGAAATGAATGACTTCCAGTAGCCAGAAATTTCATTCATCTTGGTTGGGTGCATTTATTTGGAGGTTAAAGTTTCATCCCAACAAACCAATTGCACTTAAAATTTCCCCACACAGTAACCATATGTTGTACACGGTCTCATACTGTGCAACACATCTCGCCTTTGACAGACACTGCAGGATAAGCCTCAGAAATTGTGAATAATATATTGCACAATTTGATTTTGTGTTTTTGAAGCGGTTTCCAATGTATTAGCACAAACAGTGGCATGAGCCTCCTCATGCTCTTTGTGCTGTGGTGTAGGTAGGAGAGCTCTATGAACATCATCAGGTCATCAGCTCAGTTATGATTTTTTCATCAGGTGCTATCTGGCTTCCATTTGCGCAGGGTCACATTTATCAGGTATTGGATGTCCTCATGCTAAATTATTCAGACCTGCTTGTCAAATTCATGATCACAGAGACCTATGATGACTTTTTCTATAATGCCTAACGCATGAGTTACCAGTGTTGGGGAAGCTACACTAAGCTACAAGCTACTCAGAAGTAGCTAAGATACAGTCAAGATACAGTCAAGATACTTTCTGAAAAAGTAGTTAGCTATACTAAAAGTTATTATCAAAAAGTAGCTAGCTATATTGAAACTACTTTTATTTTTTTATTTTTTATTTTTAAATGTCATTGTATATGTCAAATAACTGAATAATTGTTAATGAAGAATGTTTTAAGTAATTAAGATTTTGGGTTTAAAACAACATAATAGAATTCAATTATGATTTCAAAGAGTAGCCAATTGTTTTATTTTGTAAACTCTACAAAGATACACGCAATAGTCAAATATAGCCTATATCTCAAACTGACTGTCAAAGTGCAAAACTCCTACAAATGTACCATCAATGCAAGAACAAAATGTATGCAAATTAAATTGGATACACAGGAGTAGTCAAAAATGCAGGTTAATCTCACAGAATATGCCCTGATGGAGCTCGCAGCATTTACTGTGAACGTAGCCGCTCTGAGACGAGAATCACAAGCAGCTTGCATGAACACAGTGGGCTTTGCTTTGAAACCTGCTGCAACCTATTTAATTAGATAACAGCCTGTATAATAAGTGCAGTGATATAGTGATTTTGTTTTCAAAGAAAAGGTGCAAAACACAACGTTGGTGATCTTATAGGCCCTGTTTACACCTGGTATTAAGATGCATTTTGGTCAATTGGATCACAAGTAGACAAGGAAGACACATACCCGTTTACACATGGTATTTTAATCTGTCTCTTTTGTCCACTTTCAACCAATTCTGTCCTGATTTCTTCAAAGGGAAGGGTCCATGGTGGGGTAAATGTATGGGCTTTTTTTTTTTTTTGATATTTCGATCTAATGGATAAAATAAGCTTGCGCAATTTACATATGAATGTGCCTGGAGACGACGGAAAAACATATGGAGAGCATCAGCTTTCGTTTCTGCTCTGACAGCCGCAAGACCATGCCGAACGCTGTGAGTGTGTAGGAAATCAGGAATGGTGCGAGAACATTGTTCATGGTACAGTTTTCGTCTTCAAACCAAATTCGGGTCTTCAGCCGACAAAGTTTAAATCCCATCTGGCTAGCACACTTTCCGTAATGTTTATGCGTTAGGTCAGTTGGCGGAGAGTAGGCAGTATTGTGTTGCTGTTTGAACGCTTTCGACCACATCAGCGTTTACACTACGAAAGCAATCCTGTCGAATGTGTTTTCGACTACCTCTGGAAGTGGTCGAAAGTGGACCAGCTCAAAATGTTTTAGACCCCGTTTACACCTATATTTAGTGTCGTGAAAACACATCTTAATACCAGGTGTAAACAGGGCCTTAGGTTCATTATAAAACTATGGCAGGTCATCATTATTAACCCTCTGGGGTCTAAGGTGTTTTTGGGGTCCTTGAGATGTTTTGACATGCACTGACATTTGTGCTTTTTTCAGTTGCTTATAAACATATTAATGGCAAAGGTATAATTACACTCTATTTAGCACAAACAGGGCTACCATAATATGTGAGCAACATGTATGTACATGTTTGTATTTTTGAGAGAAAATTGTTTATGCATGGTTATTGAAAAAACTAAAACTTAAAGTTTCTGAAATAAGGCCACAAAACACAGACTAAATATGTGTCCACAAGACTTTTGACTAATGGATGTTGTCGCCTAGAGTTTTTGCTTCAAAATGATCTGAAAATCATCCTGCCTTATCATTTACTCAAAACAATACATTGATTTAAATTTTGTATGACACTTTTTGTTTAGAAAGGCAATATGCGGGGGGCGTGAATGATTGTGAGGATACTGAATAATGCCCCAATTCACAACTGAGAAGACAATGACCTGCATAATGAGCCGCATAATGAGCTGCATAATGAGCCTTTCACAAAGGTGTGTCACTGGGTACCTTTCTTGTGGTACCCAGTGGAAAAAGACAAATTTTTTCAAGATGTTTCCAAATCTAACTTTGAACCAATTCTGTAGAATATATATATTCTATAGAATTGGTTCAAAGTTAGAGTTGGAAACATCTTGAAAAAATGTGTCTTTTTCCACAAATTTTGTATGCATGCAAATTGTATAATATCCAATGTAAACATTTCTAGTAATTGTGCAGTTAATTCTCATACTGTATTTTCAGAAAGTTTTGGAATATGTATCCTCTCCCCAAATTTGTCACTAATAAAACACTAAAAAAAGTTATAATTACAACAACCATTACAATTGTACTAATATTTCAAGTGTAATCTTTCTTTGTAAAAAGTATATATTTTATCATTCATATTTCAAAGGTAAGGATTCATTAGTTTGAATATTGGAACATACACTATAATAACATCTTAGTTGATAATTCAGTATACCTACTTTATTTTTGACAAAACATCCCATACTATATATTTAACAAAAGCGAACAAAAGCTTATTTGATGTGGCAGTAGTCTTTTTTTTACATTAAAAACTTTATGGTCTATCCAAAACTAATCAACGAAATCTTGTCTAAACATTCATATTTAGTCTGTAACATAACGTGTTTATGATATATTAGCATGTTAATTTGCAATTTGTTGCTTATACAAATAGTTTGGTAAAAGCTAAACTAGCAGATGTGTTCACTGTTCATGTAAAAATAACATGTTTACAAATGTAGGTGTGAGTGTGAATGAACGGCACAGACGCGTGATTCATATTTAAACAGTCTTTTTGCGGTTTACAGACACTATTCCATATCGCGATTAGAACAAAGCACTTAAAAATAAATAACTTAATACTATTCACATCAGCTTGATACGTTGCTCCTTGAAATGAAATTACCAGCACTTCTGAGGTAAGTTTTTCCAGGATTATTAGATAGTATTATTCCTCACAGCGTAGCAAGACGACGTAAAGTAAATGATTCTTATTAACTTGATGTGTTTTTTCCAGCTGTTGTGGGCGTTGACACGTTTGTGTGGCTTGCCTCAGATTATTTGCGTTTGAATAGCGCGCGCTCTCAGTGGGCGTGGTCAGATTAAAACTTAATGAGCTATAATGAGCTGAAAAGAAAACGACTGACATCTCTCTCTTTTCATACAGATTACATAAACTGAGAATATTAGTTTTTTATATAAATTACTTAATTTAAAGAAGAGAATTCAAGCTTCATGCCTGTGTGCCTGTATTCCTGCATGACTGAGTATTCGCTGAGTTACAGTTCATTTTCGGACCTGTTTCAGAATGGACTTCACTGACGAGAACGCAGAACTCGCATCATGTTTTTTTTCTTTATTTGGCGAAAAGCACAACACTTTGTTTTTATTGTGAGTATCCACAAAAAAATAGACACTTAACAGGATCTAATGATTAACACAGTATTTTGGATCTAATGATCTAATGATCAACACAGTATTTTGAGTCTACTTTGCACTGATAAGAAAAAACGAGCTGGTATCCTGCTTCATGTCTCGTGATTAGCATGTGTGTCTGTGTGGGCGTGGCCTCTGAGTACCGCTGATCATCAGCGCCAGCTGAATTCACTTTCATTCCTGCTTTATATTCTCAGTGACTGGTATCTGTTGTTGTCAGATCATTTTGGTATGTTCCTGTGTTGGTTCCTGTTCTGTTTCGTGGTCATCGTTGTGGTCTTCGTCTTCTGGATTTGTTCACCGTGTAGAGACTTTAAGGATGAACCAAACACAAATTAATCTTTCTAATCTCTCATGGGATTCATTCAAATGTGATTCAGCATTTCGGATCTGAATACCACATTCCAAAGTCACAAGACTGGCTCCAAATTGTCTAGAAAACCCCCCAGAGAAGACTTTTATGGCCCCAGAGATAAGCCTAAACAGGAAGAACGTGTCACTGTTTTCATCCTTAAGCCAGACAAAGCTGCTCAAAAATGGTGAAACGAGGCCTGACCACCAAGGGGCCTGACAACCTTTGACCTCCCTCAGCATCACCATTGCTGAGCAGGACAGCGATGTAAAACAGACCACGCTTTACTTACAGACTTACACAGACTTTACATATCAAATACATATTACATATCACATATCATTAAAACTCACGCAGAACAATGCTCAGTGGACTGATAATCAAACATCATAATTCTTGTTGTTCCTACAATTCATGTTTGTATTATGCTTAGATCACATATAAATCATGTAATTGTGATATAACTGTGTGTATGGATGAAAGAGTATCGTGCTTCCAATCAAAAGAATCGTATGCCCTTAATTCAAAAGGTGGCTTGTTTGAAATCTGTGTAAAATGTTTTGTATGATTATAATAATCTATAATGTTTAAACTGGGGTCTCTTGTTCTCTGCTAAGTGCTGGAACCCAAGCAGATCCCAGATAACGATAAGTAGGAACTCGATCCACCTCCTAAAATGATGCCATTGTCTCATTGGTCAGAATTCTCCAAAAGAGGTTGGACTAACTTTTAAGTTAAAGACCCGAACAAAGGAGTTAGAGTTAAAGTTGAAAAAGAAATTCGGTTCAGAGAGCAGTTCGGGGTTGCCGTTCGGTTTTGAGTTCGGTTCGGTGTTGAATTAAGTTTTGCGCCTCTCTCTAGCAACAGCAAGAGAGTGTTCCTGTTCGTGCTTCTCTCTGAAAACAACAAAGAGCGTGTTCGCACGCTTCTACATCGACCAGACCAAATTAGACCAGCAGACAAATAACCCATCGAGATCGGGGTTAAAACAGCTCATTCAAGCCATCTAACTCGTCTTACTTTCATTTCTTCCTTTATTTTCTTTTTTCATAAAAGTCTCGGTTCAAAGTTAAGTTGCTGCGAAGTTCGTTTAAACGTCTCTCCTGCAACGCGCTTCGAACTGTAAAGACTCTTATTCGCCTGCCAATTACACGTGACCGGCTGTTCAGAAACTTCCATCCAGGCACTTCAAAGACAACCAGCCACACGGACCCGGTCGGGAAACCCCTTTGACGAAGCACCGCAAAAAGGGAATTCCCTAAGCAACGCAAAGACAAGCAAGTAGCAGCTATTCCAGACTCTAACTGAACTGGTGCTTTAAATGTAAATTGAATAACCTGTCTAAGAAACGAAGGTTTAAATTAATGCTTGGTGGTTCGTTCAGGTCATGTCTTACAAAGTGCATCTCACTCTGAAAACTCACTCTTTCTCTCTCTTCCTCTGCGCCTTGTATGAATGCGTGTGTGTGATTGTGTTTAGACCTTAGTTTTATGTGTTTAGAATAGTTAATAAAGTCGTCAATATATTTGAAAAGATATTTGCCTTGTGTTGTGCTTGCACATTTAATGTCTTGTACTGTCGATCTAAAGTTACCTTGCTAATACATAGTGTTTCACTATAGATTGGATATTTATATCTGTTGCCAAGGTTATAATTACGGCCCGTTCAAATGAACTCTAAACGAGTCATTTGCTCGGTTCCATAGTGATTCGGTCAAGATTCATTGCAAATCGATGAATCATTCCTTTTGAGCTAAATTGGCCTTCCGGCCCCCCTTAAATACATTTTATGTATATTATTATTGTGTGATTCGTTACAACCGTGTCTGCACTGCCATCTCACTCTCATCATTGCCCGGAGACTGGATTATCACCATTGACCATCATCACCACCCGGTTGCCTGTCGAAGTCCCTGCGTCACTCGCCCAGTTCTGTTGTCTCTGTGTTCTGTGTCTGACCAGCGCTTCTGTTTATTAATAAACGGACTTTACTGCATCTTGCTTCCAGTCGTTTCCTAACATACACAGGCGTGACCAGCTCGCTTTTTTCTTATCAGTGCAAAAGAGACTCAAAATACTCTGTTGATTTTGATCTTACATAGAAGTGTTATACATAATTCAAAACTGTTAAATGTCTTGTATTTGTGTACACTCATAAAAAAAAAAAAAATGTTGTGTTTTTCGTAAAAAGAAGAAAATAAACATGATGCGCGTTCTGCCGTCTCTCTCAATGTGAAGTTCATTCTGAAACGCGACAGAAAATGAACTGTAACTCAGCGAATGTTTGTCAGACATGATTTCCATTACACGAGAGTAGATGTTAAACATCATGCTGATTTGTACTCGGCTTTCGCCAAGATAAGCACAAACTAAGACGTAGCTTTACAGTAACCTATGCTTCTCTCTCTCCATCTCTCCATCCATTTACGCTTCTTTCCATATGGTGATGTGAATCTCCTTCTGTCCGGCGTTAACGGCTGCAGTATACTTGGCGCGTCAGTACACACAATGGCTGCAACTACAGTGTGGTCTCCCCAGTGGACCAGCACGACAACCGTCTGGATTGGGCCGAGTAGGGGACATCTCTAGGGTCTTTAAGTGGGCACCTTCCGTCCTCAGTGTTTCGTCGACTAGCCCACGACACCTCAAGAGGGCTCGACAGTGACTCTGGCGTCCCAGAGTCACCCCCCTCCGTCCCCCACTCAACTCATCCCAGCTTACTGACTTTTACATCCCTCCTGCTGCTGAGGTTGCTCCTTCCTCGTAGTTCACATGTGACCTAACCACAATCTCACAATCTCTCCGCAACCCAACCATACGCGCCAACCCGTTTGACTAAGGCTGTCGAGCCCCATTGTCTTCTTTAAAGTAGTTTCAGTGGCAACGGTTCCGTATGGCATACTACCTACCGCAATACACAATATCTGCCCAAACACCAACCCTCATTCACGCAATATACACAGGAATGTAATAACTGTAATTACTATGCAAACTATACAAATAAACCAACAGACTCTTCGAGTTTTTCAAGAATTCTTCTAAACCGTAGCGTGGCGGCCTGTACCCAGCCAGCCAGAATCTTTCCGTCTCAAACACAGCCAGTTGCTGCTCCTCTCTGCTGCTTCAGATAAGTTCTTTACTGTGCGACGCAACTCTTGGCCACTGAATCCGACGTCTCTGAGGAACCGGGTTGTAGAGTGTGCCACAAATCCTCGACAACCCACTTCCACCGGATAAACCTGGACTCTCCATCCTCGCTGTTCTGCTTCAGTGGCCAGATGAGCATACCGCAGTTTCTTCCTCTCATATGCCTCATCTACAGCATCCTCTCATGGCACTGTTAACTCTATCAGTTGAACAATGCGTGCTGATCCAGACCACAAAACAATATCTGGTCGGAGGTTAGTGGTGGCAATCTCAGGTGGAAAAATAAGCCGTTGATCAAGATCAGCCAGCATTTTCCAGTCCCTAGCAGCTTCCAGTTGTCCTGGGCGAGAATTGGTTTTAACACCTTTTATTTGTGGTTGCTCGCCTGGGCGGAGGAATATTGTCTTCTGTGTGTAATGTTTTGCTAGAACAGGTGGCAACTTATTGGTCATGTTGCGCTTGCCTTCCAATGCTAAAGTCAAACATCGCAGTACTTGGTCATGGCGCCAAGTAAACCGACCTTGGCTAAGAGCGCCACCTTACATCCTGTCAAAATGTGCCTTAATGTGGCAGGTGATGAACACAAAGGACAAGAGGGATCCTCTCCTACCCAGAGGTTTAGGTTCTGTGGTGATGGGAGAACATCATATGTTGACGTGATAAGGAAACTGATCCTACTCTCTTCCATTGACCAAAGGTCTTGCCAGCCCATCTTGCGTTGTTCCACACTCTCCCATCTCATCCATTCTCCCATCTCATCCACTCTCCCTGCTTGGCCTGGGAAATGGCCTTTATACACCTCATCCTCTCCTCATGCTTTCGCACCTCGTTGAATACCAGCTTCCTCCTTTGAGCTGGGCCTGCCTTGTGCCATTTAGCAGGAGCTAAACTGAGCCCAAAACCCCCTCTTCCATGCTGTACCTGTCCCACAATATCACCAATGTGAAGGGCCGCCTTTGCCTTTGCCACAGATTTCTTTGCTGACCACTTCCTACCAGTTTTTGACACAGGTGCTGCCTGCCTCCCTTACACATTTGTCGCGTGACTCTACTAAGGTCATTTCCAGTCTGACCTTGGCGCACTTAAACTCCTCGGTTAAAGCAGAGACTGGTAGCTGCAATAATCCTTTACTATAAAGTCCCACTCTGCTGTGGCAGCGTGGAACTCCCAACCATTTCCTGATGTATGAACTTATTAACGCTTCCAGCTTATCCACTGTTGTCAAAGAAACCTCGTACACAGTCAGTGGCCACAGCAACCTCGGCAGTAGACCAAACTGAAAGCACCAGAGTTTTAGTTTGCCTGGTAGAGCACAGCTGTTTATGCTCTTCCACTGCTTGTCGTCTAATTTCTCCCACTCGAACTGTGTCCTTTAGATCCCCATCGTACCATCTCCCAAGATTCTTCACTGGCTTCTCAGAAACTGTTGGTATTGCCTCACCATTAATGAAGAATGTTTTATCTACTACCTTTCCTTTAACTATCGAGATGCTCCTTGATTTAGAGGGCTTAAATTGCATTCGTGCCCATTCAATATTATCGGTTAACTTACCCAATAACCGGTTAGTGCAGGCTACTGTTGTAGTCATGGTTGCCATGTCATCCATTTATGCTCTGATTGGTGGTAGTCGCATCCCAGAAGCCAAGCGCTCTCCTCCTACTACCCATCTTGATGCCCTAATGATTACTTCCATTGCCATGGTAAAAGCCAGTGGAGAAATGGTGCATCCTGCCATTATTCCAACCTCTAAGCATTGCCATGTAGTGCTGAATTCTGGAGTTGAGAAACTAAATTGCAAATCTACAAAATAGGCTTTCACTAAATTTGTTATTGACATTGGTACTCTGAAAAAATCAAATGCTGCCCAAAGAAGCTCATGCGGCAATGAACCATATGCATTAGCCAAATCCAGGAATGTCACATGGAGCTCCTTCCTCTCCTTTTTAGCTGATTGAATTCGTTGCCAGATAACATTGATGTGTTCTAAGCATCCTGAGAACCCTGGAATGCCCGCTTTTTGAACTGAAGTGTCAATGAAGCCATTCTTTAATAGGTAGGTGGACAATCTCTGAGCAATAATGCTGAAGAAAATCTTACCTTCAACGTTTAATAGCGAAATAGGACGAAACTGACAGATGCTTGTAGCATCTATTTCTTTAGGTATAAAGACTCCACCTGCTCTGCGCCATGCTCTAGGTACAACCTGTTTTTCCCATGCCACTTTTATCAATTTCCACAGAATTCGTCGAACTCCTGAAGCACTCTTGTACACTCTGTACGGAACTCCATTTGGCCCTGGAGATGATGAAGCCCTTGCCTTTCTCACAGCCTGCTCTACCTCTTTCCACTTAGGTGCACAGACCTCCATTTGGTATTCTGGTGGATTGATAGGTGGGATGTCTGATGGAATTGACATAGGCTCATGCCTTTTTGCATCTGTATGCGTTATCTCCAAATATCTCTCTAGCTCAACCCTAGATGCTTTTAAAATGCCATTCTTCTCACTGGTGAATAACTTCTTTACGAATTTGAATGGGTCTTTATAGAAATTAGCCCTCGCACGTTCCTTCTTTTTGTAGCGTTTCCATAGGCGCTCAGCTCTGCGTAATGTTGCCAGCTTATCTTTTATGGCCCTTTGTAAGAGATTGAGTCCCTCCTTCTGACTTTGTTCTGCTCTTTTCCATTGCTTCCTCAGCTGTCTCCTTTCTCTAACTAACCCTTCAATTTTCTGCTGCCGTCTAGACATTCCAGGAGTAGTTTGTACTTTTTCCTTAATTTTTTCCACACCAAACCTCTCACTTCCATATGCGTAAATGATGTCCCCAAATTTATACAGACTTAATGTATGTCTTTACAAAGCTTGGAATCTCTATTTTTAAATGATGTAAATATCAAAAACAAATATTCTCTGTTTAAGTAATCCGTATGAAAGCAACGACATAGTTTCTCAAACCCGTCCTAATTAACTCTAATGTGACCACACCCACGCGCGCACGAGCGAATTACATGCAAATATCCACGTGAACGCAGACCTGAAAACGCCCTCATCACCTCAAAACAAAGAATCAGAGACTTCAGTAACGTACTCCTCTGCTTTTCACCAAGTTTGGAAGACTGTGTTTGTGCTGTGCTGTTTACCTTGGATTTACCTCAGAAGAATTAGAAGAACGCGATTTGAAGATGAGAAAGAGTTTTAAGGTAAGACATCCACTTATAATAGTAAGCATGTTATTGTTATATAAACTTTACATTGTAGCAACTAGTCAAACTGGTGCCAGACTAAAATGTGCATTATGAAATGAGATTGGAGTAAAAACATGAAGCCTAATACTAAAGTCATATACACGACACAAGGATGTTTTTATGTTCGATAATAAAACACAGCATGATATAAAAGTAGGCTAGTATGAGTGTTTACTCTAATATGGCGAATATTATAATGTTTAGACTCGTGTTTACTGTTAAATTGTCAGGGTTACATCATCATCCAGATCACCATCTCCGCCCACTCGTTCCCTTTCACCCAACCAGACTTTTCCCCGTTCATTATCCCCTGAGTACTAATCACCGTCACCTGTGTCCCATCAACCATATGGACTATAAAACACTCACCTTCACTGCAGTCACTTGTCTGGTCTCGTCATTCCATGGCTCACAGACTTCCCGATCACTTACCTTCTACTTACCGTCGCTTCACTCATCTTGGATCAACCCATCCGTACCAGCCATCGCCACGCCACATGCAAGAGAGGGAAAGAAAGAGAGAGACTTAAAACCACAGCTAAGCTTCATTGAACTTTCTATGTTACTTCTTCTCACCTGTTATCTCCGACCGCAATCCTTCTGCAAAATAAACACTGATAACTTACCATCTTGTCTGATTCCTCTGTGATCCGTGACAGAAGACCAGACCACAGAAAGGAGGAATTATGCAGAATCAGTCGGATTTAGAAGAGGATTCCTCAGCGGCTAATCCTCCGGTCACCGCGGCACTCATTCCACAACCTCCACTTCCGCAACCTCCCGCTGCTTCGTTCACTGCCTCTGCGAGTCCCATGGCCCGGCCAGCGCCCTACTCTGGTGAGGCGGAGAACTGCAGTGGGTTTCTTCTCCAGGTATCCTTGTATATCTCCATGAATGAGCATCAGTTCCGTAGTGATACCGCCCGGGTGGCTTTCATTATCTCACTGTTATCTGGTCAAGCACTTCGATGGGCACAGTCATTGTGGGATTCAGATGCCCCGGTGGTCAAATCCTTCTCAAGTTTTAAACAACACTTTAAAGAGGTTTTTGGGCAAACAATATCAGAACTGTCCATTCACGACCAACTCTATAACCTCCGTCAAGAAAATTCTTCAGTGAGTTCGTATACGCTTCAGTTCCGCACTCTAGCCGCAGCTAGCGGCTGGAATGAAACCGCCCTGATCGCCGCCTTTCGTCATGGTTTGAATTCCAACGTCCGCCAGCTGTTGGTGGTGTATGAAGACAGCATGGGGTTAGAGAATCTGATCCAGCAGACAATCCGTACAGCCCAGCGTCTCACCGCTTGTGATAGGTTTGTACCCACTGTAAGTTCTCCGCCTCCGGCGCCTTCAGTCACTCCTCCAGCACCAGTTCCAATGGAAGTAGACTCCACCCACCTTTCTACAGCTGAAACGCCAGCGCAGATTTCAACATTCCCTCTGTCTATACTGTGCCTCCGACAAGCATCTCCTCAGTTCTTGCCCTGTACGACCTCCGCAACAGGCGGTAAGTGCCATTCAACTCTCCCCGAAGATTGAGCCTCTCACACGTACCAGAGTACATGTATTAACCTCCTGTGTTTGTCTCCCAGCGCAAGCCCTCATTGACTCCGGGTCTGCGGGGAACTTCATATCCACCCAGTTTCTCCAAAAGTTGAATATTCGGCGACACTGTCTGTGCCGAGATCTTCCCGTCCAAACCATACAAGGCAAGCCATTAGGTCGTGGTCGAATTCGCCATTATACACCCACTCTAACTCTTCATATCGGCTGTTTACACTCTGAGGAAATCTCTCTTATGGTGCTGGAGGAGTCCACCGCGGATATCATCCTGGGACGTCCCTGGTTAGTACAACATCAGCCGGTACTCCACTGGGGAACTGGGGAGGTACTCCGTTGGGGTGAAGATTGCCATAGATCCTGCCTCAGTTCCATCCAGAAGGTTCATTCTTCGTCCCGTTCCAAGTCACCTGCGGGGGAAACTAGAGTTCCTGTCTGTTCTACTTCGGTGGAAAGCCCTGAAGTCCAAGTTCAAGGCGAAATTCCAGTGAAGTACCAGGCGTTCCAGGACGTATTCAGTAAGGAACTGGCAACCAAACTACATCCACACCGGCCATGGGACTGCGCCATCGACTTGCTACCCGGAGCCACCCTTCGCAAAGGTCGTATATATCCTCTGTCCATCCCGGAACAGAAGGCCATGGAGGAGTATGTGAAGGAAGCTTTACATCAGCAGTTTATTCGACCATCTACCTCCCCTGCTGCTTCGAGTTTCTTCTTTGTGGCCAAAAAGGACGGAGGCTTGCGGCCCTGTATCGATTACCGTCATCTTAACTCTCAGACTGTCAAATTCAGCTATCCCCTTCCTCTGGTACCTGCCGCCCTGGAACAGCTGCGTGGTGCACGCATTTTCTCCAAACTGGACCTTAGAAGTGCGTATAATCTGATGGTTTATGCCGAATCCGGCATGGAGATGAGTGGAAAACTGCCTTTGTGACCCCCTCGGGCCACTACGAGTATCAGGTCATGCCTTTCGGACTGTCCAACGCTCCTGCCGTCTTCCAAGGTCATATGAGTGAAGTCCTTCGAGAGTTCCTCAACCGTTTTGTAATCATCTACATTGATGATATACTCATATACTCGTCTTCTATGTCTGAGCACCATCAACATGTCATCCAGGTCCTCGAGAAGCTGAGAGCACACAGGTTATATCTGAAGCTGGAGAAGTGCGAATTTCACACCTCTACCGTTCACTTCCTGGGTTATGTCATCAACCAACAGGGCATCCAAATGGACCAGAGGAAGGTGGAAACTATCCAGAACTGGCCTCAACCCTCCTCCATAAAGCAACTGCAACGATTCCTGGGGTTCGCGAACTTCTATAGACGATTCATCCGGAACTACAGTCATATCAGTGCTCCTCTCACTTCTTCCCTCAAGGGACGGCCCAAGTCTCTGTCCCTATCTCCCACCGCAGTACAGGCCTTCCAGCGTTTAAAGGAAACATTCATCACTGCTCCCATCCTCATTCATCCAAACCCGGACCTTCCGTTTGTGGTAGAGGTGGATGCCTCAACTACTGGAGTAGGAGCAGTTCTCTCTCAGCGGCAGGGTGAGCCACCCAAACTCCTTCCATGCGCCTTCTTCTCCAAGAAATTAGCCCCGGCGGAGCGGAACTATGACGTCGGTAACCGAGCGCTGCTGGCCATCAAACTGGCCCTTGAGGAGTGGAGGCACTGGCTGGAGGGAGCTAACCATCAATTCACAGTAATCACCGATCATCGCAACTTGGAGTACTTAAGGGAGGCTAAAAGACTGAACCCTAGACAAGCCCGCTGGGCTCTATTCTTCACACGCTTCAACTTTGTGGTATCATATCGTCCCGGGAGTAAGAATTGCAAGGCTGATGCACTTTCACGACTCCATCAAACCTCTGTTGAAGATCTTCATCCCGAACCTATCCTCCCTCCAGCCGTAATCCTCAGTCCAATCGTCTGGGAGGTTGACCAACAGATCGCCCAGGAACTGACACGTCAACCCGCTCCGCCGGGAGGTCCAGAAGGGCGTATTTTCGTACCTCCACATCTACGTACTCCCCTTCTGGACTCCGCTCACTCCGTTCGGGGCTCTGGACATCCGGGTAGCAAGCGTACCCTCTCGCTCCTCAGTCAACGGTACTGGTGGCCGTCCATCTCCAGAGATGTCTCCAGGTTCATCCGCGGTTGTTCAGTCTGTGCCATCACCAACACCCCGAGGAGAGTCCCAGAAGGCAAGCTCGTGCCGTTACCTCTTCCCAGGCGACCATGGTCACACATTGGTGTCGATTTCATGACTGATCTACCCAATTCAGAAGGCTTTACCTGCGTATTCGTTGTTGTGGACAGGTTCTCTAAAGGTTGTAAGCTGATTCCCTTACCTGGTCTTCCCACTGCGTTACAAGCAGCTGAAGCTCTATTCCACAACGTCTTTAGGAACTTCGGCCTCCCAGAGGATATCGTCTCGGATCGGGGACCTCAGTTCATCTCAAGAGTATGGCAAGCCTTCTTCAAACTCCTCGGGGTCACCATCAGCCTTTCCTCAGGCTACCATCCGCAGACTAACGGCCAGACTGAGCGGAAGATTCAGGAGATTGGACGTTACCTGCGGACGTACTGCCATCAGTACCAGGACAGCTGGAACCGTTACCTCCCATGGGCAGAGTATGCCCAAAACTCTCTGCGGCAGAACACCACCGGGCTCACCCCCTTCCAGTGTATCCTTGGTTACCAGCCTCCACTCTTTCCTTGGTCGGGTGAGCCCTCGGAGGTTCCAGGTGTCGACTTCTGGTTCCATCAGAGCGAGGGGGTATGGGACTCAGCTCATGTGCATCTACAGCAGGCAGTACGGAGACACAAGGAACAAGCGGACCGTCACCGACTCGACACCCCTCAGTATCAGCCAGGTCAAAAGGTGTGGTTGTCGACTCGAGACATCCGTCTCCGTCTACCTTGCCGTAAGCTGAGTCCTCGATTCATCGGACCATTCACCATCCAGAGGCAGTTGAACGAAGTGACCTACAGGCTCAATCTTCCCCCTCATTTCAGGATTGCTCCTTCATTCCATGTTTCCTTGCTTAAACCCTTCACTGACCCTGTCACCCCTGTTCCCTCAGATAACCTTCCCATTGACGTACCTCATCCCGTTCCCGTTGAAGAGGAGCCCATTTATCGAGTCCGCTCTATCTTGGATTCTCGGCGGCAAGGTCCTCGGCTGGAGTACCTGGTGGACTGGGAGGACTACGGACCAGAGGAACGTTCCTGGGTCCTGCGAGATGACATCTTGGATCCAACGCTACTCACCCAGTTCCACAGTGATCATCCGGATCGTCCGGCTCCCAGGGGTCGTGGTCGACCTCGCCGCCGGCAGCGCCCGTTTCAGGCGTCAAGAGCCGCCTCGGGAGGGGGGGGTACTGTCAGGGTTACATCATCATCCAGATCACCATCTCCGCCCACTCGTTCCCTTTCACCCAACCAGACTTTTCCCCGTTCATTATCCCCTGAGTACTAATCACCGTCACCTGTGTCCCATCAACCATATGGACTATAAAACACTCACCTTCACTGCAGTCACTTGTCTGGTCTCGTCAGTCCATGGCTCACAGACTTCCCGATCACTTACCTTCTACTTACCGTCGCTTCACTCATCTTGGATCAACCCATCCGTACCAGCCATCGCCAAGCCACCTGCAAGAGAGGGAAAGAAAGAGAGAGACTTAAAACCACAGCTAAGCTTCATTGAACTTTCTATGTTACTTCTTCTCACCTGTTATCTCCGACCGCAATCCTTCTGCAAAATAAACACTGATAACTTACCATCTTGTCTGATTCCTCTGTGATCCGTGACATAAATACTGTGTGTGTGGATATCTGCTCAAACGTAGATATGTATAATATGGTAACAATAATGTTTCATAGTTTGGAGCGGCTCGAACGCTTCAGTAAATGTTCTCTGCATGCGCTGTGAGTTTGAGTCACTTGCGCTGTGGGTTTGAAAAGCAAAACACGCCAAACATTAGGTAAGGCTTCATGTTTTTACTCCAACTGTTTCCATTCGTTATGACGTTATGCAGTAAGATTGAATTTACATATGATAATCCATATATGAGGAGCTCTTTTCCAAAACGCGATAAATCCATTTCAATAGTTTTCAGGAAAATATTTTTTTTTACCTAGACCCACACATTTTGTGAATATTCAATTTAGCCTGTTAAAATGTTTTTTTCCCCTCAGTCTGAACATGTTGAACAATGATTATTAAATCAAACAACAATATTGTTGATGATAAATTCAAAGTAATTTTTTTTTTCCAAAACGCTATAAATCCACAACTGACACAGTCCAAATACCCTACACCATCACACAACAGGTGTCATTTAGTAGGCTACATATACAGTGCATTTATATATTTTTCAAATAAACTATGCATAAATATTAGAAAGACGTGCTCTAAACTGATGCTTTTATATTGGTATATAACTTAAGATAAAGATAAATATGCCTTGGATATGACCATTTCAATCTAATATGAGATGAGAAAGACCTTTGTGCAGAAAGGACAGAGAGCAGTTCTGGTTTCAACACTCCCAAGTGGTCTGAAAAGGTTACATCCTACACATCTTAAGGTCATGGTTTAAAGAGAAAAAAAATCAGCTATTAATAAGATACTTAAGATTAAACTTAGGTAACACTTTATTTCGACAGTACACATTAGGTATTATACTAACTATAATATACTGTATATACCAGTCATATGTATGTACTAGGGGTGTCCCCGACTAAGGATTTTCATAGTCGAATCAGATTCGTCAAGTCCTGCCTATAGTCGACTAATAGTCGAATCATGTGTGTGGTGTTGGGGAGGGGGCGGGGCTTTAACATTTTAAAGCCGCGATCTACAGAACATCACACAAAGATATAGAGGAAAATGTATAAAAACATTTTGGATCAATAAAACTAAGAAATAACATAAATAACTGCAGAAAGGCCACACTGCAGATAGGATTTGCATTTCACATGCAAATCAAATTAAATCGGCTGAATTGCCTGTACGAGCATGCTCAGGCCTACAGCGCAACATCGATGCACTGAAAAATAATCAACAATTAAGAACACAATATACATTTATAATACATAAAAATACAAAACGAAATAAGTCAGAATCAAGTCACAAGAAGCAGAACAAATATGTGCAAAATGCCTAAAGTGCAGGGGAACAAATATTCAAAACACAAGTCACAAATAGTTAAATTAGATCACCCTGAGTGATCAATTTATAAAATTAAAATAAAGAAATTATTAAAATAACGAAAGTATGGCCAGGATTGTCAACTTTGTCTTTTTAACTGCAGAAACAACAATAAACGCTAAACCGGAGCGGCAGTCTTTTTAGCTAAACGTGTTCACAGTAGGCCTATCCAAAAATCCTGCAACAAATTAGAACCGGCTGAAATGTTTTGAAATCACTTGTACCCATACCTGATCGAAAAAACAAAATCCAGTGTTTCACTCGGCCTGTGTCCGTTTGAGTCTTTTCAAATTGTGTGCGCGGATAAAATACATTCTAAAACGCTTAACTGAAAAACGCTTAACGGCTTTGTCCTAAAACTGTTATATTAAAAGATCAAATTCTGTACACACCTTAATAATAAAGCATAGCCTACTATATAGCCTACAGAAAAGCAGATGAGCCCAGAATATGAACGCAACGTGTTTGATTATAGACTAGGCTACGTTAAGCATTTTCCTCCCATAGAAAACCGTTAAAGAAAAAGCTTTACGTGACTTTCTATAGGAGAAACGCGGTTTTCCTGATGCTAAATCCAGCCTTGGAGAATATCCTTTCTGATGGTGTGCATCTTTAGATTTTCTTATCCCAGACATTTTTTAAGATTTAAATCCCTGCCGACAAGACGCTCCTCTGTCGGTCACGGATCGAAAGTGAAACTTAAATCTGTCACGGGGTGTTTGGGTTTATTCAGGCTGCACGCACGTTAAAAAATATTTATTAAAAGCTTCTTTCTTTGCACATTTTTATTGACAGCATTATCATAATAGGCTGTATATTAACGTATTGACCGAAAACTAGTAGTTCTATGTGAAATCAGACATTGAACACACTCATATAGCCAAAATGACAAAATCCTCGTTTAATAACACATCTGCGAAGATTCGACCGTGAGATTGGTAGTCGAATCAGGCTCCTCCTATCGAAGCATCGAATCTTCGACTATTCGGGGTCACCCCTAGTATGTACAGTATGTATGCATGTACAGTATGTGAGTGCACATACACTATTGTCAATATGTCAACATTTTTGAAAGAATAATCTTATGCTCACCCGTCCTGCATTTATTTGATCAAACATGCAATATAAACAGTAATATTACAACCCCAAATCCAGAAAAGTTGGAACTTTGTGTAAAATGCAATAAATGCAATATATATCTATATAACAAATTATGATTTTGATTGGTGAAACACACTCTAAAAAAGTTGGGACAGAGGAATGTGTACCACTGTGTCACATCATCTTTCCTTTTAATTACACTTTTTAAATGTTTGCGAATTGAGGATACTAATTGTTAAAGTTTTGCAAGTGTCATTTTTTTATACCAGTCATTAGAGTATTATTAGACAGTCTGCTTAATATCTACTAACACATTTGACAGTCCCCTCAAAAGACATTCTACTGACCATGTAATTTTGCAAGTATGTCAACTTATTCTATTAACCCTAATCTAACAGTCTACTAATACCAGTTAGTTGACATGTAGTTGCAAAGTTACTTATAGTTAGTATGTCTAGTTGGACTGTTGGAATAAAGTGTAATCTAAAATCATCTAAACAAGAGAAAGAACAAAAGCAAATCTCCCCTTGAATATAATGTTGTTCGTCCTGTAGATTTTATATATATATATATATATATATATATATATATATGAAGAGTTCAGATGCAAAACCCTCTAAATCCGTCAGACTTATTTTCTTTAAATGAGCATTTTTTATCAGGCTCCTATGTTCACGTCCAGTAGTTTCATTTTAAAGGTACTGATAAGGTTATTAGTCATTGAATAAAATAACTTTTTTTCAAAAATGTCACTTGAGTCAATTCAGTGATTTTTAACAAATTCGATTTTCTTTTGCGTCAAAAACAGCTAAATCCACTTGTGCTTTTTTCGCAAAAACCTCTAAATCCACCTCTTTGGGACAAGACATAGTAAATAGCTGAAAAATCAATAAAAATGTAACTAGAAACACTGAAAAAGATTAGAGCACATTCATTTCAAAACTAAACAGTAGACACACCTCTTTACAGGGGGGCTGAATGAGATCTGCGATTATTTGCAAATCCCACCCCATTTCTCTGCAGTCACCTTTCTGCCCTGTCTGAATAAAGACAAAAGCCCCCCCGATTCACACAGTACAACCACATTGGCAAAAAGAATTGGCGATTAAAATAGTTTAATAGTTTTAGTTTGTATAATCAAGTAGAACAGAGCAACATTCTTAAACATCAATATCTGTGCATTTTGTATAGGAAGCTTATAAGACTTAAATAATGTAAAGTAATATTATAATGTATATCTCAAGTATAATAAATCAAATTCCTTCAAAGTTACAGCACTGCACCAAGAAATGGAAGCTCTAGCGTTAAGTTCTGCCAGGAAGACTCAATTGCTACGTCACTTATTACCTTCTCATCTATCCAATCGTGTCTAAGACTTGTGGTATAAAAGACCAGTACTTACACATGTCTGAGTTCGCAGATGCTGACGCTTTCATGCAGATTCAGCTGTTAAGCTCAGTAGTAGAACCAAACCATGTCTCAGGACACGCAATCAATTTGTGATTATTCCGATTCAGAGGATTTCGTTCAGCCATCTCCCTCTGCTTCACGTCGCAGTACCCGTATTCAATGCCGCACCTCTTTATGGGCGAGTTGGTCTTCCGAACTCATCCTAAACGCTCTCGAGGACGCCGGCATCCCTGTTAGCGAAGGAATTTCAAGAGAAGATCTTCTGCTCTTAGCCCAGAATGCTCTGGGCAATCCACCTGCATCTACTCCTCATCCAGATGCCGCGGTGACCACCGCCCAGCCGAAAAAAGCCAGTGGTAAAAGATCAGCAAAATCCACATCTCGCTCAGCTAAACGCCCAGCTCTACCGGCACAAGAGATATCTCCTCCGCATTCAGCTGTCTCTCCCGATACTAATCAGCTGCTTCTTTCTGCTGTTCACGATTTATCCCAAACGGTTAAAGGGTTACAGTCTAAGATGTCGGTTTTCGAAAATTCTTTTGGCTTCCCTGACCACAGCCCAGATCCCATTACAACCCGGCCTTCATTTTCCGGTAGCATCTCAACAAACATACCTTCTACATCGGCCTCTCTGCCCGCTCCTCTCCTTGGGATTCAGTCGTCATCTCAAAATGTCTCAGCTCCACCGGCTTCTCCCAGCTTTAATCTCTCCTCATCTATACCAGCTCAAGCTTTCGGTAGGAGTTTCGTTCCTCCCGCGGCTGCTACAGTATCTCCACATCTCAGGTCAAATATTATCCAAGGTAAGGATATCAACTTGGCTTCCTTACTTCTCCCTTCGCCAGCGGCTGACAGAAAAATGGTGGACTGTGGTGACGTGGCAGTGCTCCTCAAAACTTCAGACCCGCGTTTGCAACGCAATTTATCGTTCGGAGAGTTCGTAATCGCCTTTAGCATTTACAGAGACACCCTATGCCAAGTTTTCCCAAATAGAAGGGAAGAGCTTGACCTTTATCTTTCGATGATGGCAGACTTTAACCAAAGGTACGGAGGCACTTTATTTTACGAGTACCATAAATCATTTTCTGCTAAATCCGCGTCTTGCATTTCTCTCTACAATTCAAGACTTGACTGGTCGATCACTGACACTGAACTACTAGTTCGTCACTTCGGCGGTCAAAGAAGTTTGTCGTGTTCTATCTGCAGCGCTCACGGACACTCAGCTGCTCTCTGCCCGAAAGCGTTTACCAACCTTGATTCGGACGCTGTCCGTGGTTCTGTAAATGTAAGACGCAGCTCCTACAGCAGAGGTCGCCCTGCTGAAACATTTTATGACAATCCCATTTGCAATTTGTTTAACGAATCTGTGTGTTCATTGAATAATTGTCGTTTTGCTCATATTTGTAGCCTGTGCAAGGACCCGCACCCAAGATCTGTCTGCCCACGGCGATACAAACCTCAAACCAAAAAGAAAGCCCCTTTTCAGAAGAAATTCTGAGAAAACATCCATCCACACCCATCAACATCCAAAACCTCTCTAGCTACCTTTCTTCTCACCCCGATCCATCATTTGTTGACTATCTCATCACTGGTTTGTCCCAAGGGTTTAGGGTGGGGATACTCTCACCTCTCACCGCATCTTTTTCAGCAAAAAACTTGCAATCAGCTATGAACGAGCCCGGCGTCGTCTTTACTCTGCTCGAGAAAGAAGTCAATAAAGGCTATGTTATCGGCCCATACGCCTCTCCTCCTTTTTCCCCTTTTAGGATTAACTCTATTGGCGTCGCTACCCGTAAATACTCCGGCAAAAAACGTCTCATTTTCGACATGTCTTCCCCTCATTCCAGCATAATACCAAGCGTTAACGAATGCATTCCGCTAGAACCATTCTCCCTTCACTACGCCTCGGTGGACAACGCAATACAGTTAATCAAGCTAGCTGGTCATGGCGCTTGGCTGGCTAAAGCAGACATAACAGACGCTTTTAAAGTCATGCCCATACACCCTGCTGACTGGCCACTCTTCGGCGTTAAATGGGATTCAAAGTTCTATTTTGCAGTAAGGCTTACTTTTGGGTGTAGGAGCAGCCCTCATATCTTCAACAGTCTCTCGGAAGCTTTGTGTTGGATCCTGCTGAACGTCTGTAAACTTCCGTTCGTTTTGCATCTACTCGATGATTTCTTGCTAATCGATTTCCCCTCTCCACGTTCTTCCATTCTTGATATCTTAAAGCAGGTTTTCAGCGACGTCGGTGTTCCCCTCTCTTCAGAGAAAACTCTGGGCCCCTCCACTATCCTAGAATTTTTAGGTATCTCCCTCGATACGGTTAAAATGCAAGCCTCTCTTCCCCCAGAAAAGCTCATAAGAATCAGATCCTTTTTGGAAAAATTTTCTTCTCTACATGTCGTTTCAAAGCGCGATTTATTGTCCCTGCTGGGCCATCTAAATTTCGCCATGAGCATCATCCCGCAAGGCAGGGCTTTCATATCGCGTCTTCTAACAGCGGCTCATTCCGTGCCTGAACTCAGTAATCCGGTCCAGTTAGACGAGGGCTGCCGATCTGACATCACATTTTGGTCTCGCTTACTAAACGATTGGAACGGCATTTCTTTTTTCTATAATGAGGCTTTCGAATCGTCCGCAGATTTACATCTATTTACCGATGCGGCTCCGTCTGTCGGGTTCGGGGGATATTTTCAAGGGCACTGGTTCGCAGAGAGATGGCCGGACGATTTCCCCAAATCAACATCCAATCCTCTCTCTTCAGCGCTATACGAACTATATCCCCTAGTTGTAGCTAGTGTAATCTGGGGTCCCGAGTGGTCTAGGAAACGAATTCTTATGTTTTGTGATAATGAAGCTACCGTAGCTATCATTAATAAAGGCAGATCATCTTGCCCGATGATCATGCCTTTTTTGCGTCGGCTAATCTGGCAATCTGTCATTTACAACTTTATCATCAAAGCTGCTCACATTCCTGGCCACTTCAATGTTGTCGCTGACGCTCTCTCTCGCTTTCGTTTTCAGACCTTCAAACGGCTCTGCCCCGCAGCCAACAAGGATCCAACACCATGCCCTCCCCTGCTCGCCACAACGCTATATTAGAAGATCTGCTCTGCTCAGCTAGACTCTACATATCTAAAGGCGTTGCTCCCTCCACTCTCAAAGCTTATGCTTCCGCCTGGTATTCGTTTTCAATGTTTTGTTTCGCCTTCCAACTTCCTCTCTTTCCTATTTTGATTTCGACCGTTTGCTCCTTTCTCGTGTTCAATTTCGACAAACGTAATTTAAAAATCTCTTCTATTCGTAAACTACTCGCAGGCGTTCAATTCTACGCCAAATATTTCAATCCCGATTCTCCCAGCCTTTTCACCGCCACTCCTATTCGCCTTATGCTCAAAGGCATAGCCAAAACGTCTACTGTGTCCTCCGACAAAAGACTGCCTTTGACGTTACCTTTAATCCATAGGTTAATAGTTTCACTTCGCAACGGCCTGTTTTCCACTTATATTAACACTCTGCTAGAAGCAGTTTTTCTAACAGCTTTTTACGGTTTCATGCGTCCAGGAGAATTTACTTCACCTACCAATACATTCGATCCAGCCCGCGGTCTTTCCTTTTCAGATTTATTTTTTTTCCCTAATTTTTTCACACTCTTTCTTAAACATTCTAAGAACGACTCCAAAGGTTCAGGCGTTACTTTAACGATCTCTAAAACCAGTAGCGAATTTTGCCCCTTCTCTTCTATGGCTAAATTCCTTAAAATCCGTCCCAGACATTCCGGTATCTCTCCCCTCTTCATTCTACCCAACGGAGCACCTCTCTCTCAAAACCGGTTCAGGTCCTACCTCAATTCTGTTCTCAAAAGCTGCAGCTTATCCCCCTCTCAGTTCACTGGACATTCCTTCAGGATTGGAGCCGCTACTACAGCAGCCGAGCGTGGCATCTCTCCAGCTGCTATTAAAATCCTGGGCAGGTGGTCCTCCTCGGCTTTTGAATCCTACATAAGGCCAGATTCAAAATCTATTCTCGAAGCTCAGCAAGCTCTCCAGTCATGATCTAGGTAAATTCCTATTTATCTACTGGTGGTGGTGTTTTTGCCAAAGTGGCTGGCACTTTTTATGATAGCATGGTTTAGCTACTAAACCAAGATGGCCTGCGGGCTAAGTGTCTGCTTTAACGGCGTTTCACACTATAGTTCTAGACGGCCCGCGGCCATGTGTCCCATCTAGATGGCCTGTGGCCCACGTGTTCTTCCAAAAGATGGCCTGTGGCTCATGTGTCCTATCAAAAGATGGCCTGTGGCCCATGTGTCCTATCAAAAGATGGCCTGTGGCCATGTGTCCTATCAAAAGATGGCCTGTGGCCCATGTGTCCTATCAAAAGATGGCCTGTGGCCCATGTGTCCTATCAAAAGATGGCCTGTGGCCCATGTGTCCTATCAAAAGATGGCCTGTGGCCCATGTGTCCTATCAAAAGATGGCCTGTGGCCCATGTGTCTTATCAAAAGATGGCCTGTGGCCCATGTGTTCTATCAAAAGATGGCCTCCGGCCCATGTGTCCTATCAAAAGATAGCCCGTGGCCACGCGACTCTTCAAAGATGGCTATATAAAATATAAAAAAAAAAAAAAAAAAAAAAAACACTAATTCTAAATTCTTTTCTATTTTAGGATCTCCAGGATTCACGACCGGTGGGTTTACTTCCTCTACCGTTCTTTGGGGGTGGGCTCCGTCCCGGTGGATTATTATTCCACCTACTTCTGGGGGTCGGCTGCGCCCCTGCCTTCGTCTTCAGGCAGGAAATGCAGAGTACGGACCCTCGGATTGCGAGCTATGGACGGGGCCTACGCCAAAGAACTTTATTGCTTGCTGGGCTATCAATAAATGTATTTATTGTTACAGTATTTATTCTCCCGAGTCTTTCTGGTAGAAATGGAAGCTCTAGCGTTAAGTTCTGCCAGGAAGACTCAATTGCTACGTCACTTATTACCTTCTCATCTATCCAATCGTGTCTAAGACTTGTGGTATAAAAGACCAGTACTTACACATGTCTGAGTTCGCAGATGCTGACGCTTTCATGCACCTCCATCCTCCCCACCACCACCAGGATGGTCCCTTCCCCTCCATCCTCCATCCTCCCCACCACCACCAGGATGGCCCCTTCCTATACCTCACGGGGGGTCGGCTGCGCCCCTGCCTTCGTCTTCAGGCAGGAAATGCAGAGTACGGACCCTCGGATTGCGAGCTATGGACGGGGCCTACGCCAAAGAACTTTATTGCTTGCTGGGCTATCAATAAATGTATTTATTGTTACAGTATTTATTCTCCCGAGTCTTTCTGGTAGAACTGTTATGAGTGCATGCTACACTTGCGACCAAGCTATTTTCACTGTAAAGTTACCGATTTTCTTTTGCCTTGTAAATTAACGGGAAGAGTTTTGAGGTAGATAAACGACGTTCTCTTCTGCCTTTTGATGTCAGTAGGACAGGCTCCTCCATTTCATCGTACTCCATCTTAAAAATGTAAAAAATCTGAATCCAAAAACAAAACAATCTCCTCAGCCGTCTCAAAAAATCCGTCTCCTCAGCGCACCGCTCTATTGAAACAGCCTGTACTGATTCGCGCGGCTCGCGCCTTCTGATTGGTTCTCGGGATGTAGTGGCTTTTGCTGCCAAAGGGAAGTGGCGTCTAGAGGCTTTTGCCGACAAACTGATATTTCTGAATGGGCTGAGGCTGAGATTTCGAGGATTTGAAGCAAATATATTTGTTGAACGTGTACTGTGTTCAGATAGCTTTCACTCAATGTCATTATCTCATTTTTGACGGAGGTGGCGTTTAGAGGCTTTTGCATCTGAACTCTTCATATATATATATATATATATACACTCACCTAAAGGATTATTAGGAACACCATACTAATACTGTGTTTGACCCCCTTTCGCCTTCAGAACTGCCTTAATTCTACGTGCCATTGATTCAACAAGGTGCTGAAAGCATTCTTTAGAAATGTTGGCCCATATTGATAGGATAGCATCTTGCAGTTGATGGAGATTTGTGGGATGCACATCCAGGGCACGAAGCTCCCGTTCCACCACATCCCAAAGATGCTCTATTGGGTTGAGATCTGGTGACTGTGGGGGCCATTTTAGTACAGTGAACTCATTGTCATGTTCAAGAAACCAATTGAAATGATTCAAGCTTTGTGACATGGTGCATTATCCTGCTGGAAGTAGCCATAAAGGGATGGACATGGTCAGAAACAATGCTCAGGTAGGCCGTGGCATTTAAACGATGCCCAATTGGCACTAAGGGGCCTAAAGTGTGCCAAGAAAACATCCCCCACACCATTACCCCACCACCACCAGCCTGGACAGTGGTAACAAGGCATGATGGATCCATGTTCTCATTCTGTTTACGCCAAATTCTGACTCTACCATCTGAATGTTTTAACAGAAATCGAGACTCATCAGACCAGGCAACATTTTTCCAGTCTTCAACTGTCCAATTATGGTGAGCTCTTGCAAATTGTAGCCTTTTTCCTATTTGTAGTGGAGATGAGTGGTACCCGGTGGGGTCTTCTGCTGTTGTAGCCCATCCGCCTCAAGGTTGTGCATGTTGTGGCTTTACAAATGCTTTGCTGCATACCTCGGTTATAACGAGTGGTTATTTCAGTCAAAGTTGCTCTTCTATCCGCTTGAATCAGTCGGCCCATTCTCCTCTGACCTCTAGCATCAACAAGGCATTTTCGCCCACAGGACTGCCGCATACTGGATGTTTTTCCCTTTTCACACCATTCTTTGTAAACCCTAGAAATGGTTGTGCATGAAAATCCCAGTAACTGAGCAGATTGTGAAATACTCAGACCGGACCGTCTGGCACCAACAACCATGCCACGCTCAAAATTGCTTAAATCACCTTTCTTTCCCATTCTGACATTCAGTTTGGAGTTCAGGAGATTGTCTTGACCAGGACCACAGCCCCAAATGCATTGAAGCAACTGCCATGTGATTGGTTGATTAGATAATTGTATTAATGAGAAATTGAACAGGTGTTCCTAATAATCCTTTAGGTGAGTGTGTATATATATATATTCTTGTTTCAAAAGTTATTGTCATACTTGCCTACATCCGCTTGCTCTGCCCCTAAATGGGGATGATTATATATTTCCCGGGCCATGCGTCCAGCCTATAACTTCCATTAAGCTTTGCACAGTTACATATGCTTGAATAAGCTCTGTTATAAATCTGTGGTTATTGTAGCAGTTTAGAGCATAGATATATGAGTGTATGCCATTTGTAAGTAGAAAGCTAACTCTGTACGGCGTAATTCAAAGTAAAATGCTTCGTACAAAAGGAGCTTATAGCAATTACAGGACTATAATTTACAATAGGGTAAACTTTCTTTTATCGAATGAAAAAAATATTTCAAACTAAAAATATGGCATCAGGAATTATTTATGAATCAGTCTCCTCTTCAAAAATAATTTTAAAGTTAAATTAAAAAAAGAAATGAATGAAGAATATCAGGTATATATAATTATTTCTGCAATATATAATGACAATGACTTTTCCTTATCAGACATGTGCCATGGTAGGTCGTTGTCAAAGCATTCCCTATCTGCAAACAAAGAAAATAATATAATCCTGGAAAATGACATTATACCTTGACAGGTCTCCTTCCAGGTGGAAGCTACGTGTAATGTCTCACACAGACTGTTTTCTTAACGTGTGTTTGACTCTAAAAGCACAAAGCAAAGATGTTATCAAAGCATAACAAGCTTAGCTTCTTATCTGAGAGAGCACAGCAGCTTTGAGAACATGGAACAAAAGATACAGGAAACACCACTCCAGTAACACAGTATGCATGTATTATTGTCCCGCAACACGACAGAGATCTGGATAACGGTTAATTGTTTTTGTAATTGCATGCTGTCAAGCCAGAAAGCAGCGTGACACTATCATGTTGAAATTAACTGAGGCATTTGGTGAAATCCATTTACACATGAGGTGACTGAACAAACTCTCATTTTCATCAGTGGAGTTGGTGGCAGGAACCTCGCAGATGTTCTGTTTAATCTGGACGCAGTGCTGTCTAATCTTCCGTAATCCTCTTTGCACTTTTTGCATAGTTACATATATATACAGCCTTTGTGATGCAATACTGGTAAAAAAATAAAATAAAAATTCTCTCTTTTTTTTTTTGCTATGCAAGCGAATATTATATTAAGCTTCAGGGATGCTGAAATATTAATTTAGTTTATATTTAATATTAACTATAGATGCTGTGAGTCCTGTTCATGCAAGCGAGCCAAAGGATATTAAGTATAGTGTCTAGGTATAGAGGCAAACGTTCATGTGAGCGGTCCTTCACAGTGCACTGCTTTGAGCCAGAGAGTGAGCGAAGAGATCACATGAGTAAATCCAGCCAGATATTAGCTGACCCGACTGAGCCAGAGGTTTTCTCCTTTTCCCTCTGGCATGAGAAAGTGTGTGAATGTAATACAAATGAATTAATTCTGACCTTTTTAATGAAAAGAAGTCAGACATTTTAAACAACCAGTTCTGTTTCTAAACCTGTGTGTGTGTGTAGAGGAGCATGACACTTACTCTATTAAATAGTGTCGCTTTTATTAGGGTTCGTATGTATGGTATAGTAGGTATGCATGTACAGTATGTGAGTGCACGTACACTATTGTCAAAATGTTTTGAAAGAATAATCTTATGCTCACCAATCCTGCATTTATTTGATCAAATATGCAATATAAACAGTAATTTTACAACCCCAAATCCTGAAAAGTTTGAGCTTTGTGTAAAATGCAATGAAATCAAGAATCTGTGATTTGTTAATTATCTTTAACCCTTATTTAACTGACAAGGTACAAATAAAAGATTTTCAAAGTTGTCACTGACCAACTTAAGTGTTTATTTTTTTATTTGTAATTTAAACACATTTTGATGGCTGAAACACACTCTAAAAAGGTTGGGACAGAGTAATGTGTACCACTGTGTCACATCACATTTCCTTTTAATTACACTTTTTGAATGTTTGGGAATTTAGAATACTAATTGTTGAAGTTTTGCAAGTGGATCAATCTCACCTGATACAAGACAGCTGCTCAATAGTCTGTGGTCTTCGTTGTCTAATTCTCCTTTTCATGGAGTGTCATACATTTTCAATAAGAGACAGATCTGGACTGCAGGCAGGCAGTCAAGCACATCCCTTCTATGGTGTAGAGCAGGGGTCTCAAACTCAACTTAACTGGGGGCCGCTGGAGGTAGAGTCTGGGTCAGGCTGGGCCGCATCAAGTATTCCACAAAAAAATAGTATTCAAGTATTCCAAAAAAGGAGCACAACTGATCCAATCTTCTCAATCTTTATTATTAACGTTGCTTCTGAACTGTTCCTCTGAATTTGAACATTCCTTTCTGTACATGATTGGTTCTTCATGAGCTGTCCTTCTGACAGTTGAAGTTCATTTTATAAACATTATTTTTCTTTTCCTTATAACACATCTTTGTGATACTTATATTTGCTCATGTCCTTTTTATTTTCTTTATACAACACATTAATATGATATTGAATGTTTTTTTGGAAGGCACATTTCTTTTTATTATACTTAGAAAAACAATTATTGCTTTTGAAATACAAATATTTGCAGTCATGTCTGCCCGTCTTATTGAATTCTTTCTACACATGTATAGTGTCTCAGGCAAATTACTGACTTTGCACAAATCAAAGCAAACCTTCTTATCAACCTGTTGGACACATATTACAAGCTCAAAATGATTATTCTCACATTGTTTTAGAGCAGGGGTCTCCAACACGTCGCTCGCGAGCTACCAGTAGCTCGTGGCCTGATTGGTGGTAGCTCGCCAAGGAGCCTGTTCACATATCGCGCTCACATATTTTGCGCGCTCAAGTTCGTTATTTCAAATGTAGGCACGCAGCAAGCGCGCTCATAATTGAAGCGACGCGCTCATTTTTTCCAGGCGCAGTATGTTTGTACTTCGCGGTTGTCAACTATTGACAACAAACCCACCATAAGCTGTCACGAGACTATCTATGGTAAACCCATAAGGGATAAGGGATAAAAAAATAAAATATAGCTGCGAGCAGCGATTACGGGCCCAAGCCGGTGGCACCGCAACCCCGGTGCCTTTAGTTACCTAAAGGCACCGGAGTGGCGGTGCCGCCGGCTTTGGCCCTTCATCGCTGCTCGCAGCTATATTTATATATATATATATATATATATATATATATATATATATATATATAAACAAGCCGGTGGCACCGCCACCCCGGTGCCTTTTGGGTTACTGTGCATGACGGGCAATAACGTAACCCCGCTTTGACCTTTGAGAAGATGTGTGCTGTAGAGCTTGCATCAGTGTGGGCTCTGTAAAAGTGTTCATTGAGGGCACATATCAACCACAAAGTATGCGTGAGCAACCTTCTGAAACCTAAAATGAAAAATGAGACACCCTACGGTCTCATGGACTTAATGGACACATGAAATAAGTACACAAGTTTGAAAGTTATATGAAGTGTGCCAAGACAGAATATTTGCCTGATCTGATTAGAAAAATAGTTTGTGTGTGTGTTTGTGTGAGGCGTGATTGAACAATGTAGACATAAACATAAAAACATACTCCGTCCTTTTGTTCATACAGGACATTATTCAAACTACAAAGTGTTTACTTATATTTGTGTACAATCGCAATAAAACACAACATTGTGCTTTTGTCAAACTGTAAACTACAACTGTCACCCAACCAAAATCTCTTACACACACACACACACACACACACACACACACACACACACACACACACACACACACACACACAGTTTAAAAGCAAAAAAATCTTTTGGACATTCATCATATTGCATTGGTTTTCATTTCTTGTCCTCGAACAGAGCCTTAATCTGTTTATTTTTTTCAGTTACACATTCTACATTGATTAAAAAAGAAAAATCAAATGTGTTTTTATTTTATACATAAATAAATAATCTATCATTCAGATGAGAATAAAGTTAGTGTTAGTTCAAATTTTAAGGAAAACAAAAATATGATCTGAAATATAGCACATTCATTTAAAATTCATTCAGGTTCAATTACCAAACATACAAATCTCAATGTAATTTAAAGCAAACAATACATTTAAAATATATGGGTTGTATGCTATTTTTTTTATATAAAAAGATATATATCCAAAAAGACAAGGCCTAAACTTTAACAAGGGTTAAACAATCACTGTAACAGACACAATCACACACACACACACACACACACACACACACACGTCAAATCACTTACATTTTAGATGCATATTGACTTTTTTTCTGTTTCAGCAGCGAAAATAGTTAAACAAAGATCACAGCAGAACCATCGAGCATCTCACAGCAACGCGTTCTCATTACTGAATGATTCAGCATTTTGATTTTTGAACGAATCGGTTGACTCAAAGATTCAACGACCAATCCATAATCTGTCTCATTCATGAATGACTCGGCCGTTCGAACGAATCGTTTGAACAGATGAATCAATGACTCGCTCATTAAGACGGTCGCCTGGCGACACCTAATGACGGTTTAGTGATATGTTTAAAAGTATCATTCTTTCCAACGATTGTTAATTAACTCATATTTGAAACATAAGCTATATATATATATATATATATATATATATACATATATATATACATATATATACACAAAAATAAAATAAACATATTTGAAGCGTGTTTGCTTACTAAATTGTGAGCTGAACGAAAGTTGCAGCAAATATCAGCAACAGGAGTCAAATTTCATTAATCACGAGAGTGAAGAGCTGACTGAAAAGATGATGACGGAATAGGCTATTTTATGTAAAAGCGCCTATTTAAGCGAATCTATCATTGTACTCTTTTGTTGTTGTGTTTTCCGTGAAAAATAATAGACTATTGAACTCACAATTCAAGCAATCGGCCCCTGATATTGCACTAATTTTAAAGTGACACTAAAAAGTATGCGGCTGCACTGGCATTCATAACGGTGCGCGTCCATGGCGACGAGCGAGCAGAGCTGAGCGAACGTTTAGTTAATTTCTACTTCCATAGGAATTCATTCGAGCGCTCTGCGAGCGCCACCATTATCAATGTAGGCTATTTAAAAGCTCTAGGTCCTCAGTCACATACCAAATATATGTATATATAAATATAATTTTGGACACAAGAGGGCAGTATGGCCCTATGTATAATTTTGTGGGTGCATTCTCTCTGTCGAAAACAACCACATTCAAACTAAAATATCTGACTTCGTGTTGGTCCAAGCTAATGACTGTAAATTAGAAAGTTGTTCGGCTTGATCCGAACAATATACGTACCGATTTTTATGATTGTAGGTAAAACTATAAAACTAACCCCCCCACTTTTGTCAAAAGGTGGCGCTACTGAGTCCCTGCAACACGCCCGTTTCTGAAACTTTGCACATGTCTACTGGCTAATAAATGTGATCTGTCTGTCGAGTTTCATGCAATTTCAAGCAATTTCAGGCATGCTAAGAGTCTCAAAAGCATAAAAAAAGAATATTAAAGTTTGATGCGTTGCCATGGCAACAGTATCTAAGATATCAAGAATCCATTCACAGGTCTACATCTGGCGTGTGTTTACATTATAGTAGTGAAGTTTGAAGCAAATCGGGTAAAAATAAGAGGGTGATTTCAAAGCATTTTGAAAGTGACACACTTCCTGCTGCCAGTTGGTGGCGCTATAACTTTGTCTCACAATAGACACATCCATGTGATCGGCCTCTTACAGCGAACACACTGCTGAAGTTTCATCAAGATCAGTCAATATATGCAGAAGTTATAACACACTTCCTGTTTCCATTATTCGCCATAAATTTGTTTCCTCGCCACGGCCACACCGTTCGAGATATCAAAAATCCGTTCGCAATTTGGGATCCTCAATGTCTTGACTTCATGCTCACCGAGTTTGGTGATGATTGAATGAATTCCCTAGGAGAAGTGTTTCAAATGCCAGAGGATGCGTTTCCAAACAACCCTAAATAGCCGACTTCCTGTTGGGTTGGCGTAAAAAGTAAATGCACGAAGGATATATGAACCGATGAGATCTATATGTGTACCGAGTTTCAAATTATTACATGCAAGCGTGTTTGATTTACAGACCCAGTTTTCGGAGCAGTTTTCGGACTGTTCAAAGGGGCGCTGTCGAGCCCCCCTGCCACGCCCGGGTACCACCTTCAGCCCGGCCCTGATGGCCGTGGGTTCTGACCTGTGTGCAAAGTTTCAAGAGTTTTCGAGCACGTTAAGAGCCCCAAAAGTGCCCGAAAGGTTGACAGAAAAAGAATAATAATAATAAAATATAGCTGCGAGCAGCGATTACGGGCCCAAGCCGGTGGCACCGCAACCCCGGTGCCTTTAGTTACCTAAAGGCACCGGAGTGGCGGTGCCGCCGGCTCTGGCCCTTCATCGCTGCTCGCAGCTATATTTATATATATATATATATATATATATATATATAAACAAGCCGGTGGCACCGCCACCCCGGTGCCTTTGGGGTTACTGTGCATGACGGGCAATAACCTAACCCCGCTTTGACCTTTGAGAAGATGTGTGCTGTAGAGCTTGCATCAGTGTGGGCTCTGCAAAAGTGTGCATCGAGGGCACATATCAACCACAAAGTATGCATGAGCAACCTTCTGAAACCTAAAATGAAAAATGAGACACCCTACAGACGGTCTCATGGATTTAACGGACACATGAAATAAGCACACAAGACTGAAAATCTGCCGAACGGCTCTGGTAGTTCTGCTTCAGCACTGATGATGTTGTAGGAAAAGTGCACTCTAGTTGGTCTGGATTATTCAGGATTTTTTATTTTATACAGAAATAAATTATTTATAATTCAGATGAGAATAAAGTTAGTGTTGATTAAAATGAAGGAAAACATTGATTGTATTGATCTCAAATATAGCACATTAATTTTAAATTCATTTAGGTTCAATTACCAAACATACAATCTTAATTTAATTTAAAGCAAACAATACACTTAAAAGATATGGGTTATATGAATATAAAAAAAAAAAAAAAAAAAAAATATATATATATACACACACACAGACACAGACAGACACACACACACACAAACATAGTTTAAAAGCAAAAGATCTCTCTCTCTATCTCTCACTCTCTCTCTCACACACACAGTTCGACCGCGCCCGCGAGTCTCTCTCTCTCTCTCTCTCTCTCTCTCTCTCGCGCGCACACACACACACACACTCCAGCATTGCAATGTTGACATCGCAGCCTGTTCATTATGCTGCGTTCACACCCCTATGGTTCACACCAAACGTGAATAGAGCGAAATTTATCGCTATTTAGACTGAATAGATGATGAAGGAATATTTTGTGTAAAAGCGCCTAAGCCAATCTGTTATTATACTCTTTTGTTGAAGTGTTTTCCATGAAGAATAATAGGCTATTAAACTCACAATTCAAGCAATCGGCCCCAGAAAAGGCGCTAATTTTGAAATGAAACTAACGGCTGCACGGTCATTCACAACGGTGCGCGTCCACGGCGATGAGCGAGCAGAACAGAGCGAACGTTTTTTAGTTCATTCCTACTTCCATAGGAATTCCCTCAGTGCTCTGCAAGCGCAACCCTTATCAATGTCCGTGTGGACGTCCGTATTTAAAAGCTCTCGGTCCTCAGTCACATGCTTGCCAAATATATGTATAAATATCATTTTGGACACAAGAGGGCAGTATGGCCCTATGTATAATTTTGTGTTTAAACTAACTATCACTCGAAGAGCCCCTCCCCCCCTCCCCACACAGACACACACACACACAGTTCGCCCGCGCCTCTCTCTCGCGCGCACACACACACACACACACACACACACACTCCAGCATTGCAATCTTGAGATCGCAGCTTGTTCATTATGCTGCGTTCACACCAAACTTTTATACTCTTTTGTTGTTGTGGTTTCCATGAAGAATAATAGGCTGTTGAACTCACAATTCAAGCAATCGGCGCAGAAAAGACGCTAATTATAAAATGAAACTAACGGCTGCACGGGCATTCATAACGGTGCGCGTCCACGGCGATGAGCGAGCAGAACTTTAGTTAATTCCTACTTCCATAGGAATTCCCTCGAGCGCTCTGCACGTGGCCATTATCAATGTCCCGTATTTAAAAGCTCTCGGTCCTCAGTCACATACCAAATATATGTATAATGTATATATAAATATAATTTTGGACACAAGAGGGCAGTATGGCCCTATGTATAATTTTGTGTTTAAACTAAACTATCACACGAAGAGCCCCTCCCCACACAGACACACACACACACACACACACACACACGAATGGCAGGGTGCATTCTCTCTGTCAGAGGGAGAGGGAGAGAAAATTCTCAGAAACATCCACATTCAAACTAAAATATCTGTCTTCCTCTTGGTCTGAGCTAATGACAGTTAATTAGAAAGTTGTCCGGCTTGATCTGAACAATATGCGTACCGAGTTTTATGATTGTAGGTAAAACTATAAAACTAACACCCCCACTTTTGTCAAAAGGTGGCGCTACTGAGTCCCTGCACCATGCCCGTTTCTGAAACTTTGCACATGTCTACTGGCTAATAAATCTGATCTGTCTGTCGAGTTTCATGCAATTTCAAGCAATTTCAGGCATGCTAAGTCTCAAAAGCATAAAAAAAGAATATTAAAATTTGATGCGTTGCCATGGCAACAGTATCTAAGATATCAAGAATCCATTCACAGGTCTACATCTGGCGTGTGTTTACATTATAGTAGTGAAGTTTGAAGCAAATCGGGTAAAAATAAGAGGGTGATTTCAAAGCATTTTGAAAGTGACACACTTCCTGCTGCCAGTTGGTGGCGCTATAACTTTGACTCACAATAGTCACATCCATGTGATCGGCCTCTTACAGCGAACACACTGCTGAAGTTTCATCAAGATCAGTCAATGTATGCAGAAGTTATAACACACTTCCTGTTTCCATTATTCGCCATAAATTCGTTTCCTCGCCACGGCCACACCGTTCGAGATATCAAAAATCCGTTCGCAATTTGGGATCCTCAATGTCTTGACTTCATGCACACCGAGTTTGGAGACGAACGGCGGAATTCCCTAGGAGAAGTGTTTCAAATTCCTGAGCATGCGTTTCCAAACAACCCTAAATAGCCGACTTCCTGTTGGGTTGGCGTAAAAAGTAAGAGCATGAAGGATATATGAACCGATGAGATCTATATGTGTACCAAGTTTCAAATTATTACAAGCAAGCGTGTTTGATTTATAGACCCAGTTTTCGGACCCCGTTCGAGGGGGCGCTGTCGAGCCCCCCTGCCACGCCCGGGTACCAGCTTCAGCCTGGCCCTGATGGCCGCGGGTTCTGACCTGTGTGCAAAATTTCAAGAGTTTTCGAGCACGTTAAGAGCCCCAAAAGTGCCCGAAAAGTTGACAGAAAAAGAATAATAATAATAAAATATAGCTGCGAGCAGCGATTACGGGCCCAAGCTGGTGGCACCGCAACCCCGGTGCCTTTAGTTACCTAAAGGCACCGGAGTGGCGGTGCCTCCGGCTCTGGCCCTTCATCGCTGCTCGCAGCTATATTTATATATATATATATGTATAAAAGAAGCCGGCGGCACCGCCACCCCGGTGCCTTTACGGTTATTTTACACGTCGTGCAAAAACGTAACCCCTCTTTGACTCTCGAAAAGAAGTGTGCTGTAGAGCTTGCATCAGTGTGGGCTCTGCAAAAGTGCGCATCGAGGGCACATATCAACCACAAAGTATGCATGAGCAACCTTCTGAGATCTAAAATGAAAAATGAGACACCCTACAGACGGTCTCATGGATTTAACGGACACATGAAATAAGCACACAAGACTGAAAATCTGCCGAACGGCTCTGGTAGTTCTGCTTCAGCACTGATGATGTTGTAGGAAAAGTGCACTCTAGTTGGTCTGGATTATTCAGGATTTTTTATTTTATACAGAAATAAATTATTTATAATTCAGATGAGAATAAAGTTAGTGTTGATTAAAATGAAGGAAAACATTGATTGTATTGATCTCAAATATAGCACATTAATTTTAAATTCATTTAGGTTCAATTACCAAACATACAATCTTAATTTAATTTAAAGCAAACAATACACTTAAAAGATATGGGTTATATGAATATTTTGAAAAAAAAAAAAATATATATATATATATATACACACACACACAGACACACACACACACACACACACACACATAGTTTAAAAGCAAAAGATCTCTCTCTCTATCTCTCACTCTCTCTCACACACACAGTTCGACCGCGCCCGCGAGTCTCTCTCTCTCTCTCTCTGTCTCTCGCGCGCGCACACATACACACACACACACACACACTCCAGCATTGCAATGTTGACATCGCAGCCTGTTCATTATGCTGCGTTCACACCAAACGTGAATAGAGCGAAATTTATCGCTATTTAGACTGAATAGATGATGAAGGAATATTTTGTGTAAAAGCGCCTAAGCCAATCTGTTATTATACTCTTTTGTTGAAGTGTTTTCCATGAAGAATAATAGGCTATTAAACTCACAATTCAAGCAATCGGCTCCAGAAAAGGCGCTAATTTTGAAATGAAACTAACGGCTGCACGGTCATTCACAACGGTGCGCGTCCACGGCGATGAGCGAGCAGAACAGAGCGAATGTTTTTTAGTTCATACCTACTTCCATAGGAATTTCCTCAAGCGCTCTGCAAGCGCAACCCTTATCAATGTCCGTGTGGACGTCCGTATTTAAAAGCTCTCGGTCCTCAGTCACATGCTTGCCAAATATATGTATAAATATCATTTTGGACACAAGAGGGCAGTATGGCCCTATGTATAATTTTGTGTTTAAACTAACTATCACTCGAAGAGCCCCTCCCCCCCTCCCCACACAGACACACACACACACACACACACAGTTCGCCCGCGCCTCTCTCTCGCGCGCACACACACACACACACACACACTCCAGCATTGCAATCTTGAGATCGCAGCTTGTTCATTATGCTGCGTTCACACCAAACTTTTATACTCTTTTGTTGTTGTGGTTTCCATGTAGAATAATAGGCTATTGAACTCACAATTCAAGCAATCGGCCCCAGAAAAGGCGCTAATTTTAAAATGAAACTAACGGCTGCACGGGCATTCATAACGGTGCGCGTCCACGGCGATGAGCGAGCAGAACTTTAGTTAATTCCTACTTCCATAGGAATTCCCTCGAGCGCTCTGCACGTGGCCATTATCAATGTCCCGTATTTAAAAGCTCTCGGTCCTCAGTCACATACCAAATATATGTATAATGTATATACAAATATAATTTTGGACACAAGAGGGCAGTATGGCCCTATGTATAATTTTGTTATAGTAGTGAAGTTTGAAGCAAATCGGGTAAAAATAAGAGGGTGATTTCAAAGCATTTTGAAAGTGACACACTTCCTGCTGCCAGTTGGTGGCGCTATAACTTTGACTCACAATAGTCACATCCATGTGATCGGCCTCTTACAGCGAACACACTGCTGAAGTTTCATCAAGATCAGTCAATGTATGAAGAAGTTATAACACACTTCCTGTTTCCATTATTCGCCATAAATTCGTTTCCTCGCCACGGCCACACCGTTCGAGATATCAAAAATCCGTTCGCAATTTGGGATCCTCAATGTTTTGACTTCATGCACACCGAGTTTGGAGACGAACGGCGGAATTCCCTAGGAGAAGTGTTTCAAATTCCTGAGCATGCGTTTCCAAACAACCCTAAATAGCCGACTTCCTGTTGGGCTGGCGTAAAAAGTAAGAGCATGAAGGATATATGAACCGATGAGATCTATATGTGTACCAAGTTTCAAATTATTACATGAAAGCGTGTTTGATTTATAGACCCAGTTTTCGGACCGCGTTCCAGGGGGCGCTGTCGAGCCCCCCTGCCACGCCCGGGTACCATCTTCAGCCCAGCCCTGATGGCCGCGGGTTCTGACCCGTGTGCAAAGTTTCAAGAGTTTTCGAGCACGTTAAGGGCCCCAAAAGTGCCCGAAAGGTTGATAGAAAAAGAATAATAAATATATATATATATAAATATAGCTGCGAGCAGCGATTACGGGCCCAAGCCGGTGGCACCGCAACCCCGGTGCCTTTAGTTACCTAAAGGCACCGGAGTGGCGGTGCCGCCGGCTTTGGCCCTTCATCGCTGCTCGCAGCTATATTTATATATATATATATAAACAAGCCGGTGGCACCGCCACCCTGGTGCCTTAAGGGTTACTGTGCATGACGGGTAATAACTTAACCCCGCTTTGAGACTGTACTGTAGAGCTTGCATTGGTGTGGGCTCTGCAAAAGTGTGCATTGAGGGCACATATCATATGCGTGAGCAAACTTCTGAATCCTAAAATGAAAAATGAGACACCCTACGGTCTCATGGACTAATGGACACATGAAATAAGTACACAAGATTGAAAGTTAAATGAAGTGTGCCAAGACAGAATATTACTTGCCTGATCTGATTAGAAAAATTGTTTGTGTGTGTGTGTGTGTGTGTGTGTGTGTGAGACGTGATTGAAAAATGTAGACATAAAAACATACTCCGTCCTTTTGTTCATACAGGACATTATTCAAACTGCAAACTGTTTACTTATATTTGTGTACAATCGCAATAAAACACAACATTGTGCTTTTGTCAAACTGTAAACTACAAATGTCACCCAACCAAAATCTCTTACACACACACACACACATACACGTAGTTTAAAAGCAAAAAAAATCTTTTGGACATTCATCATATTGCATTGGTTTTCATTTCTTGTTCTCGAACAGAGCCCTAATCTGTTTATTTTTTCAGTTACACATTCTACATTGATTAAAAAAGAAAAATCAAATGTGTTTTTATTATATACAGAAATAAATAATCTATCATTCAGATGAGAATAAAGTTAGTGTTAGTTTAAATTTTAAGGAAAACAAATATATGATCTGATATATAGCACATTCATTTAAAATTCATTCAGGTTCAATTACCAAACATACAAATCTTAATGTAATTTAAAGCAAACAATACATTTAAAATATATGGGTTGTATGCCTATTTTTTTATATAAAAAGATATATATCCAAAAAGACAAGGCCTAAACTTTAACAAGGGTTAAACAATCACTGTAACAGACACAATCACACACACACACGTCAAATCACTTACATTTTAGATGCAATATTGACTTTTTTCTGTTTCAGCAGTGAAAATAGTTAAACAAAGATCACAGCAGAACCATCGAGCATCTCACAGCAACGCGTTCTCATTACTGAATGATTCAGCATTTTGAACGAATCGGTTGACTCAAAGATTCAATGACCAATCCATAAACATCTGTCTCATTCATGAATGACTCAGTCGTTCGAACGAATTGTTTGAACGAATGAATCAATGACTCGCTCATTAAGACGGTCGCCTGGCGACACCTAATGACGGTTTAGTGTTATGTTTAAAAGTATCATTCTTCCCAACGATTTTTAATTGACTTATATTTAAAACAATCTCATAACATTATTTAATGCATTGTTATTTTTCAGTGTAAACGATTTAATTTGATCAGCCCTACCTAGGGTAAAAGCCATATAGTGTCTTATCATTCTAAATAATTGAATTTATTGATCAAATTTACAAATTAAAAATGAAAGATGAAGCATACATTTAATAAGACTGGACCGGGGTGCCCTGCATATATTACAATTTGCAGATTTAAATATACCATTGCCCCCCACCGTCAATTTGATGTCTGTGTTTGTGTGTGTGTGTGTGTGTGTGTGTGTGTGTGTGTGTGTTTAATAAAATCATTTAGTCACTACAATTAAAACCTGAACGTGTTTGCTTACTAAATTGTGAGCTGAACGAAAGTTGCAGCAAAGATCAGCAACCGGAGTCAAATTTCATTAATCACGAGTCGAGAGTGAGCGTCTCTCTCTGCTGTGTTATGCTGCATCACACGGGCATTCATAACGCTGCGCGTCCACGACGATGAGCGAGCAGAACAGAGTGAACGTTTTTTAGTTCATTCCTACTTCCATAGGAATTCCCTCGAGCGCTCTGCACGCGCCACCCTTATCAATGTCCGTGTGGACGTCCACGATCGAACAGTGGAAACATTGGCTACTCCGTCATTTTATTCAAGAAGATCATTCAAACTGCAAAGTGTTTACTTATTTTGGAAAACTCGCAATCAAACACAACATTGTGATTTTGTAAAATACATTCAAGAAATCCGCCCCCGAAATGGGGCTTCTTTTAAAATGAAACGAAAATGCTCACAGCTGCACGTCTTGTGGAGACGTCCTTACTTTCGCTTTCAAGTTAGCGATTTTAAAGCCCCCAGCGGAGTCACGGTGGGAAAATATTCCCATAGTAGCATCCCTACAATTGAATACAATTGGCCTACCTGATTTTGAACACAAGAGGGCAGTAAAGCACTATGAATGATTTTTATTTTTTTATTTTTTTTGGCTAAACAACCATTCTGGCTGTTTTTAAACTTAAACATAAATCTTAAATTAAAATAAAAAAGGAATACAACGGGTTTAGTTCTAATATTAGTATAATTTTATAGAAAAATAAATGGTGTATAATTACATTTTAGAAAGATATGAGACATTTCCTGATTCTTTTTTTGACATAATCCCTCGCCATAGCAAAACCGTTTGAGATATTCAATATCCGTTCACAATTTAGCATCTTTAATGATGCTAAATTGTGAGCACCCCCCCCCCCCCCACACACACACACACTTTTGTCACAAAAGGTGGCGCTACTGAGCCCCTGCACCACGCCCGTTTCTGAAACTTTGCACATGTCTACTGGCTAATAAATGTGATCTGTCTGTCGAGTTTCATGCAATTTTAAGCAATTTCAGGCATGCTAAGAGTCTCAAAAGCATCCAAAAAGAATATTAAAGTTTGATGCGTTGCCATGGCAACAGTATCTAAGATATCAATAATTCTTTCACAGGTCTACATCTGGCGAGTGTCTACATTATACACATCAAGTTTGAAGCAAATCGAGTTAAAATAAGAGGGTGATTTCAAAGCATTTTTAAAGTGACACACTTCCTGCTGCCAGTTGGTGGCGCTATAACTTTGACTCACAATAGTCACATCCATGTGATCGGCCTCTTACAGCGAACACACTGTTGAAGTTTCATCAAGATCAGTTAATGTATGCAGAAGTTATAACACACTTCCTGTTTCCATTATTCGCCATAAATTCGTTTCCTCGTCACGGCCAAACCGTTCGAGATATCAGAAATCCCCTGGCAATTTTTCATCCTCAATGTCTTGACATCATGCTGACCGAGTTTCGTTGCGATTGGTTGAATTCTCTAGGAGGAGTATATCGAATTCCAGGGGCATACGCTTCCAAACAAACCATAATAGCCGACTTCCTGTTGGGCTGGGGTAAAAAGTAAAAGTACAAAGGATATATAAACCGATGAGATCTATATGTGTACCGAGTTTCATATTATTACATGCAAGCGTGTTTGATTTATGGACCAAGTTTTCGGACCCCGTTCCAGGGGGCGCTGTCGAGCCCCCCTGCCACGCCCGGGTACCAGCTTCAGCCCGGCCCTGATGGCCGCGGGTTCTGACCCGTGTGCAAAGTTTCAAGAGTTTTCGTGCACGTTAAGAGCCCCAAAAGTGCCCGGATAGTCGTTAGAATAATAATAATAATAATAAATATATATATATAAATATAGCTGCGAGCAGCGATTACGGGCCCAAGCCGGTGGCACCGCAACCCCGGTGCGCACCGGAGTGGCGGTTCCGCCGGCTTTGGCCCGTAATCGCTGCTCGCAGCTATATTTATATATATATATATATATATATATATATATATACATAAAAGAAGCCGGCGGCACCGCCACCCCGGTGCCTTTAGGGTTATTGTGCACGTCGTGCAAAAACGTAACCCTGCTTTGACTGTCGAAAAGAAGTGTGCTGTAGAGCTTGCATCATTGTGGGCTCTGCAAAAGTGCGCATCGAGGGCACATATCAACCACAAAGTATGCATGAGCAACCTTCTGAAACCTAAAATGAAAAACGAGACACCCTACAGACGGTCTCATGGATTTAACGGACACATGAAATAAGCACACAAGACTGAAAATCTGCCGAACGGCTCTGGTAGTTCTGCTTCAGCACTGATGATGTTGTAGAAATAGTGTGCTCTGGTTGGTCTGGATTATTCGGGATTTTTTATTTTATACAGAAATAAGTTATTTATAATTCAGATGAGAATAAAGTTAGTGTTGATTAAAATTAAGGAAAACAAATATATTGATCTGAAATATAGCACATTATTTTTAAATTTATTTAGGTTATATTACCAAACATACAATCTTAATTTAATCTAAAGCAAACAATACATTTAAAATATATTGGTTGAATGCACTTTTTTTTTATATAAAAAATATATATATCCAAAAAGACAAGGCCTTAAAGGGTTAAACTCTTGTCACTGTAACAGACACAATCTCTCTCTCTCTCTCTCTCTCTCTCTCTCTCACTCTCATACACACACACACGTCAAGTCACTTACATTTTAGATGCAATATTGAATAAGCAGAAAAATCGGATTTTCTGCTCTGAAAATATAAATAAGCATAAAAATTGAATAAGCACTTTGAATATTCTAAACAGAATAAGCACTAGTCGCTAATGAAGAAGTACTAGTAGGCTACTTAATGGAATAGATACTGGTATCTAAAAAATAAGTACTAGTAGCATGAATATAGAGACTAGTTGTCACGGTGTGGGTTTTGTGTTTTGTTCCTTGTTCTTGTCTGTCATGTGATTCCCTGTTTGTCATGTTATCCTGCCATGTGTCTTGTTTCATGTTCAGCTGTTCCCCGTTTTGTTGATTAGTCTCCCCATGTGTTTCTGATTAACCACGCCCCCTTGTTATCTTGTTTAGCTTGTTTGTCTGTGTATTTAAACCCCTGTGTTTCAGTTGTTGGCTGTCGGTTATTGTTTGATGTTGCGAGGTTCCTAGTTCTGTGTACCTTGTTCTCTGTATTTACCCTGGATTACTCATTTGTTGGAACATTAAAGTGCTTGCGATTGGATTCACTCTCTGCTTCATTCCTGCCTGATCACAACAGAATAACCGACCAAAGATGAACCCAGCAGCACAGATCCGTGAGTTCGCTGGACAGGTCGCGGCCTTGGCCCTAGATAGCCAAGACCTGTTTCAGTTCACCTGGGGGTTTGCTTCAGTTGCTGCCTCTTGCTCCCTGGGGGACGAGGAGATAAAACTTTGTTACCGGCTGGGGGCTAAGGAGGTCAGCCCGAGGGAACTCCCCGATTTAGCCGGTCTGAACTGGAGAGAGGCCCTCTCCATTTGTGAGGAGAGCATCCTTCCGTGGTACGCCAGGTCATCACCTGATCTCCACATCCAGCCAGAGACCGTCCAGCCAGAGCTTCACGTCAGCCACGTCCAGCCAGAGCTTCACGTCAGCCACGTCCAGCCAGAGCTTCACGTCAGCCACGTCCAGCCAGAGCTTCACGTCAGCCACGTCCAGCCAGAGCTTCACGTCAGCCACGTCCAGCCAGAGCTTCACGTCAGCCACGTCCAGCCAGAGCTTCACGTCACTTCTGCCGATCCAGAGACTGAGCTTCACGTCACTTCTGCCGATCCAGAGACTGAGCTTCACGTCACTTCTGCCGATCCAGAGACTGAGCTTCATGTCACTTCTGCCGATCCAGAGACTGAGCTTCACGTCACTTCTGCCGATCCAGAGACTGAGCTTCACGTCACGTCTGCCCAGCCAGAGACTGAGCTTCACGTCACGTCTGCCCAGCCAGAGACTGAGCTTCACGTCACGTCTGCCCAGCCAGAGACTGAGCTTCACGTCACGTCTGCCCAGCCAGAGACTGAGCTTCACGTCACGTCTGCCCAGCCAGAGACTGTTCACGTCACGTCGGCCCAGCCAGAGACTGTTCACGTCACGTCGGCCCAGCCAGAGACTGTTCACGTCACGTCGGCCCAGCCAGAGACTGTTCACGTCACGTCTGCACAGCCAGAGACCGTTCACGTCACGTCTGCCCAGCCAGAGACTGATCACGCCACGCATGCGCCGCCTGAACCCTCAGTGACCGCAACACTGGCCATTATGGCCACAGCCATGTGGTGTGTGTGGGCTACGCACACACTTGAGTCGGAGCCCGCTGATCCTGCGCCGGAGCCCGCTGATCCTGTGCCGGTGTCTGTTCCTGCTGATGACCCCATGGCTGCCCCTAAGAAAATTTTGGGGGGGGGGGGGGCAGTAGGACCCTGGATGGGATTGTGAAGGCCGCACCGCCATGGCCGCCCGAGGGGTCTTCTCCGCCCTGGCCGCCCGAGGGGTCTTCTCCGCCGTGGCCGCCCGAAGGGTCTTCTCCGCCCTGGCCGCCCGAAGGGTCTTCTCCGCCCTGGCCGCCCGAAGGGTCTTCTCCGCCCTGGCCGCCCGAAGGGTCTTCGCCGCCCTGGACCCCCGAAGGGTCTTCTCCGCCCTGGCCGCCCGAAGGGTCTTCTCCGCCCTGGCCGCCCGAAGGGTCTTCTCCGCCCTGGCCGCCCGAAGGGTCTTCTCCGCCCTGGCCCCCCGAAGGGTCTTCGCCGCCCTGGACCCCCGAAGGGTCTTCACTGCCCTGGACCCCCGAAGGGTCTTCACCGCCCTGGCCGCCCGAAGGGTCTTCTCCGCAGTGGCCGCCCGTAGGGTCTTCTCCACCGTGGCCACCTGAACTGCCTGCTCCACCCTGGTCGCCTGCACAACCTGGTCCGCCCACGCTTCATGGCCCAGGTCCACCATGACTATGTCCTGGTCCCGTTCCCCTGTGCGGGCCTGGCCCTCCATCCCTCCCCCAGACCGCCTCCGCTTCACCACCCTCCTGAACTATTGTTTTTTGTTTTTATGGGCGTCGGGAGCCGCCCATAGGGGAGGGGCTATGTCACGGTGTGGGTTTTGTGTTTTGTTCCTTGTTCTTGTCTGTCATGTGATTCCCTGTTTGTCATGTTATCCTGCCATGTGTCTTGTTTCATGTTCAGCTGTTCCCCGTTTTGTTGATTAGTCTCCCCATGTGTTTCTGATTAACCACGCCCCCTTGTTATCTTGTTTAGCTTGTTTGTCTGTGTATTTAAACCCCTGTGTTTCAGTTGTTGGCTGTCGGTTATTGTTTGATGTTGCGAGGTTCCTAGTTCTGTGTACCTTGTTCTCTGTATTTACCCTGGATTACTCATTTGTTGGAACATTAAAGTGCTTGCGATTGGATTCACTCTCTGCTTCATTCCTGCCTGATCACAACACTAGTAGGTTAAAATGATTAAATGTTAAAACGGCTTGCCATATTGGCTCAGAGAGAGAGAGAGAGAAAATGACCTTTTAGATACTAGTACCTATTAATGGATACTAGTATTTATTCAATAAATACTAGTACTAAGTCATTAGATACTAGTACCTATTAAATAGATACCAGTACTTATTCATTAGCTACTAATACGTATTCAAAAGAATATCTAAAGAATAAGCACTAGTATCTAAAGAATAGGCACTAGTACTAAAGAATAAGCACTAGTCGCAAATGAATAAGTACTAGTACTTAATGGAATAGATACTAGTATCTAAAAAATAAGTACTAGTAGCATGAAAATAGAGACTAGTAGGTTAAAATGATTAAATGTTAAAGCGGCTTGCCATATTGGCTCAGAGAGAGAGAGAGAGAAAATTACCATATTCAAACCACAATATCTGACTTTCTGAGGGTCGGAGCTAATTACTTTAAATTAGAAAGTTGTTCGGCTTGAGGAGAAGAATATACACGCTGAGTTTTGTAACTGTAGGTAAAACTAACTAAGTTATAACACACTTTATATGTCCTTTTTTAGTCATGAAAATTAATTTCCTCTCCGCGGCAAAACTGTTCGAGATATCAAAAATCTGTCCGCAATTTAGCATCCTCAATGTCTTGACTTCATGCACACCGAGTTTGGCAATGATTGAATGAATTGCCTAGGAGTAGTACTTCAAATTCCACAGCAAGCGTTTTCCAAACAACCCATAATAGCCGATTTCCTGTTGGGCTGGCGTAAAACTTGACCGGGGGAAAGATGTTCGGCCCGATGAGTTCTATTTGTGTACTGAGTTTCATATTAATTCATGCAAGCGTGTTGGATATATGGACCAAATTGTTGGACCCCGTTCAAGGGGGCGCTGTTGAGCCCCCCTGCCACACCCGGGTACCAGCTTCAGCCCGGCCCTGATGGCCGTGGGTTCTGACCTGTGTGCAAAGTTTCAAGAGTTTTTGAGCACGTTAAGAGCCCCAAAAGCCCCTGAAACCTTGAACTCCATTAAAAGCAATAGACAAATCCCTCATACACAGAGACGAAGAGAGAGGGAGAGAAAATTCTTAGAAACATCCACATTCAAACTAAAATATCTGAGCGAGTGTCATGACGAAAGGCGCCTGAGGAATCGTCAGGATTAACTGTATGGATTTTTGATTTATTTAATTTGTCACTTGAAAATTGTTGTTAAATGTGTGCCTGCATAACTTTAATAAGATTTATTTTCTTTGGTTTGATTTTGTTTTATATAATTTATTTATTTCGAGTTTGTTTTTTATTTAATTACTATTATTTATTTTGAGCAGGTACAGCTAGTGTGCGATGCTTTTGCTATTTCAGAGGGAAAAAAAAACATTTTATTTAAAAAATGCTTTTCAATTAAATCAAATGTTCAAAGCTTTGTTTTCGTTTTATTATTTTGTTTGTTTTAAGCTTTGTTCAATTTATATTGTTAATCATTTGACACAAAACAAAAGCGTACACTGAAGAATAGGGTTGGAACGGTACATGTATTCGTATTGAACCGAAACTGTACGGGCGTCACGGTTCAGTGCATGAATAGCCTCTACACGGTATAAAATAAATAAAACTCGCGTGCAAATTAATTAATGTAACGTTAATGCGGAACTACTTAATACGCGGGTTCTTTAGGGACATAATCTGAGATTGCAATGCTGGAATGTGTGTGTGTGTGTGTGTGTGTGTGTGTGTGTGTGTGTGAGAGTCCCAGCAAAGATCAGCAGCAGTAGTCAAATTTCATAAATCTGAGAGTGAAGAGCTGATTGAATAGATGATGAAGGAATATTTTGTGTAAAAGCGCCTATTTAAGCGAATCTGTGATTATACTCTTTTGTTGTGTTTTCAGATGAGAATAAAGTTAGTGTTTTACAATTTTAAGGAAAACAAATATATTGTTCTGAAATATAGCACATTCATTTTAAATTCATTCAGCTTCAATTACCAATACAATCTTAATTTTATTTAAAGTAAACTATACATTTAAAAGATCTTGGTTCTGTGCATATTTTGTAATTTAAAAAAATACAAAATTGTTATGCAAAAAGACAAGGCCTTAGAGATTTCTTTATCCTTTAATGCAGGAAAAATCACACAGCAATGAAAGGCTTAATATCTTGTCACTGTAACAGCCAGCCAGCCACACACACACATATAAACACAGACACCAGCCCTCCCTCCCCCTCCCTCCCTCCCTCCCTCCCCACACAGACAGCCACACACACACACACACACACACACATAGAATGGGAGGGGGCCCTCTCTCTGTCAGAGAGAGACAGAGAGAGATACCATTTCATGAAATCCACATTCAAACCACAATATCTGACTTTCTGAGGGTTGGAGCTATTGACTGTAAATTAGAAAGTTGTTTGGCTTGAGGAGAAGAATATACACGCTGAGTTTTGTAACTGTAGGTAAATCTAACTAAGTTATAACACACTTTATATGTCCTTTTTTAGTCATGAAAATTCATTTCCTCGCCACGGCCAAACCGTTCGAGATATCAAAAATCCGTCCGCAATTTAGCATCCTCAATGTCTTGACTTCATGCACGCCTAGTTTGGCGATGATTGAATGAATTGCCTAGGAGTAGTACTTCAAATTCCACAGCAAGCGTTTTCCAAACAACCCATAATAGCCGACTTCCTGTTGGGCTGGCGTAAAACTTGACCAGGGGTAAAATGTTCGGCCCGATGAGATCTATATGTGTACTGAGTTTCATATTAATTCATGCAAGCGTGTTGGATATATGGACCAAATTGTCGGACCCCGTTCAAGGGGGCGCTGTTGAGCCCCCCTGCCACGCCCGGGTACCAGCTTCAGCCCGGCCCTGATGGCCGTGGGTTCTGACCTGTGTGCAAAATTTCAAAAGTTTTTGAGCACGTTAAGAGCCCCAAAAGCCCCTGAAACCTTGAAATGCATTAAAATCAATAGACAAATCCCTCACACACAGAGACGGAAAGAGAGGGAGAGAAAATTCTCAGAAACATCCACATTCAAACTAAAATATCTGACTTCCTCTTGGTCTGAGCTAATGACAGTAAATTAGAAAGTTGTCCGGCTTGATCTGAACAATATGCGTACCGAGTTTTATGATTGTAGGTAAAACTATAGAACTAACACCCCCACTTTTGTCAAAAGGTGGCGCTACTGAGCCCCTGCACCACGCCCGTTTCTGAAACTTTGCACATGTCTACTGGCTAATAAATGTGATGTGTCTGTCGAGTTTCATGCAATTTCAAGTATGTTAAGAGTCTCAAAAGCATCAACAAAGAATATTAAAGTTTAATGCGTTGCCACGGCAACAGTATCTAAGATATCAATAATCCTTTCACAGGTCTACATCTGCCGTGTGTTTACATTATACACAAAGTTTGAAGCAAATCGGGTAAAAATAAGAGGGTGATTTCAAAGCATTTTGAAAGTGACACACTTCCTGCTGCCAGTTGGTGGCGCTATAACTTTGACTCACAATAGTCACATCCATGTGATCGGCCTCTTACAGCGAACACACTGCTGAAGTTTCATCAAGATCAGTTAATGTATGCAGAAGTTATAACACACTTCCTGTTTCCATTATTCGCCATAAATTCGTTTCCTCGCCACGACCAAACCGTTCGAGATATCAAAAATCCCCTGGCAATTTTTCATCCTCAGTGTCTTGACTTCATGCTGACCGAGTTTGCTGATGAACGGATAAATCCCCTAGGAGAAGTGTTTCAAATTCATGAGCATGCGTTTCCAAACAACCCATAATAACTGACTTCCTGTTGGGCTGCCGTAAAACTTAGAGCACGAAAGTTGTTCGGCCCGATGATGTCTATAGGTGTAGCGAGTTTCAGATTATTACATGCAAGCGTGTTTGATATATGGACATGTTTTCGAATCTCGTTCCAGGGGGCGCTGTCGAGCCCCCCTGCCACGCCCGGGTACCAGCTTCAGCCCGGCCCTGATGGCCGCGGGTTCTGACCCGTGTGCAAAGTTTCAAGAGTTTTTGAGCACGTTAAGGGCCCCAAAAGTGCCCAAAAGGTAGTAAAATAATAATAATAAATATAGCTGCGAGCAGCGATTACGGGCCCAAGCCGGTGGCACCGCAACCCTGGTGCACCAGGGTGGCGGTACCGCCGGCTTTGGCCCTTCATCGCTGCTCGCAGCTATATTTATATATTTATATATATATATATATATATATATATATATATATATATATATAAAAAGCCGGTGGCACCGCCACCCTGGTGCCTTTAGGGTTATTGTGCACGAAGTGCAAAAACGTAACCCTGCTTTGACTGTCTTTTGACTGATTTTTAGATACTAATATAGTATCTAATGAATAAGTACTAGTATCTTTTAAAAGCTACTAGTCCCTAAGGAATAGGCATTAGTATCTAAAGAATAGGCACTAGTACCTTAAGAATAAGCACTAGTCGCTAATGAATAAGTACTAGTACTTAATGGAATAGATACTAGTATCTAAAAAATAAGTACTAGTAGCATGAAAACAGAGACTAGTAGGTTAAAATGATTAAATGTTAAAACGGCTTGCCATATTGGCTCAGAGAGAGAGAAAATGACCTTTTAGATACTAGTACCTATTAATAGATACTAGTATTTATTCAATAAATACTAGTACCAAGTCATTAGATACTAGTACCTATTAAATAGATACCAGTACTTATTCATTAGCTACTAATACGTATTCAAAAGAATATCTAAAGAATAAGCACTAGTATCTAAAGAATAGGCACTAGTACTAAAGATTAAGCACTAGTCGCTAATGAATAAGTACTAGTACTTAATGGAATAGATACTAGTATCTAAAAAATAAGTACTAGTAGCAAGAAATTAGAGACTAGTAGGTTAAAATGATTAAATGTTAAAACGGCTTGCCATATTGGCTCAGAGAGAGAGAGAGAGAGAAAATGACCAAGGAAAACAAATATATTGTTCTGAAAGAGAGAGATTTTTTTTTTCTTAGCCCACACTTTTATTAGGTCAGTGACAAAACCCCATCATTGCATCATCTCACCAACAATCAACACAGCAAAACGCACGCACTCACACGCACACACACACACACACACACACACACACACACACACACACGTGTCAAGTCACTTACATTTTAGATGCAATATTGACTGTTCTTCTGTTTCAGCAGCGAAAATAGTTAAACAAAGATCACAGCAGAACCATTGCATCTCACAGCAACGTGTTTTCTCATTACTGAATGATTCAGCATTTTGAACAAATTGGTTGACTCAAAGATTCAATGACCAATCCATAAACATCTGTCTCATTCATGAATGACTAAGTCGTTCAAACGAATCGTTTGAACGAATGAATCAATGACCCGCTCATTAAGACGGTCGCCTGGCGACACCTAGTGACGGTTTAGTGTTATTTGATTATACACTCAAAATATTCCACAACAAATCCTTTAAATTTAATGATATTCAGAACAGAACACGAATAAAAAAATAACTATAATAAAGCCAAAACGAAATAATTTAAAACAAAAGTAAAAGTAAGTGGTGTTAGGCTCACGTAAATCTCTCTTTAGAATCTAAATGTTGCAACATTTGCGATGTATTTGGATGCTAAACTATTCTTTATTACAGGCTTTGTACTTCACTCACGTTCCAATATCGACGGAAAAAATCATCCTCTTCACTTGTGCAAAAATGTGCTTGGAAAAATCACAGTGGAGCGGTGCTTACTGTGAATGATACAAATTGTACTACTGACTATTTCAACATAGCAGTGTAATTTGTATATGTTAGGTTGAATGTTTTATTATTGTGTGTGTGTGTGTGTGTGTGTGTGTTTGTGTGTGTGTGTGTGTGTGTGTGTGTGTCAGTGTGTGTGTGGGGGTCTGGGTGGCTCAGCGCGATTGAACAGTGAAACATACTCCGTCATTTTCTTCATACAGGACATCATTCAAACGTCAAAGTGTTTACTTATATTTGTGTACACTCGCAATAAAACACAACATTGTGTTTTTGTTAAATAAATTAAAGTAATACGTCCCCCGAAATGGCGCTAATTTTAAAATGAAACTAAAATGCTCACGGCTGCACGGGCATTCATAACTCTGCGCGCCCACGGTGAGGGACGAGCAGAACAGAGCGAACGTTGTTTAGTTCATTCCTACTTCCATAGGAATTAATTGAAAAAGCTCACTCTACTCTGCACCATTATTAATGAATTGTGCAGACGTCCTTATTTTACTTTCGCTTTTTACCTGATTTTGAACACAAGAGGGCAGTATAACACTATGTATGATTTGGAAAAAAATTTTTTTTGACTAAACAACCATTCTGGCTGTTTTTAAACTTAAACATTATTCTCTAATTGCTCTCACCATGCCCGTTTCTGAAACTCTGCACATGTCTACTGTCTAATAAATGTGATGTGTCTGTCGGGTTTCATGCAATTTCAAGTATGTTAAGAGTCTCAAAAGCATCAACAAAGAATAATAAAGTTTGATGCGTTGCCACGGCAACAGTATCTAAGATATCAATAATCCTTTCTCAGGTCTACATCTGCCGTGTGTCTACATTATACACATAAAGTTTGAAGCAAATTGGGTAAAAATAAGAGGGTGATTTCAAAGCCTTTAGGAAGTGACACACTTCCTGCTGCCAGTTGGTGGCGCTATAACTTTGACTCACAATAGTCACATCCATGTGATCGGACTCTTACAGCGAACACACTGCTGAAGTTTCATCAAGATCAGTTAATGTATGCAGAAGTTATAACACACTTCCTGTTTCCTTTATTCGCCATAAATTCGTTTCCTCGCCACGGCCAAACCGTTCGAGATATCAAAAATCCCCTGGCAACTTTTCATCCTCAATGTCTTGACTTCATGCTGACCGAGTTTCGTGGCGATTGGTTGAATTCTCTAGGAGGAGTATATCGAATTCCAGGGGCATACGCTTCCAAACAAACCATAATAGCCGACTTCCTGTTGGGCTGGGGTAAAAAGTAAAAGTACAAAGGATATATGAATCGATGAGATCTATATGTGTACCGAGTTTCATATTATTACATTCAAGCGTGTTTGATTTATGGACCAAGTTTTCGGACCCCGTTCCAGGGGGCACTGTCGAGCCCCCCTGCCACGCCCGGGTACCAGCTTCAGCCCGGCCCTGATGGCCGCGGGTTCTGACCTGTATGCAAAGTTTCAAGAGTTTTTGAGCATGTTAAGGGCCCCAAAAGTGCGCTGAGAGTCTCAAAAGTATCCAAAAAGAATATTAAAGTTTGATGCGTTGTCACGGCAACAGCATCTAAGATATCAACAATCCTTTCACAGGTCTACATCTGGCGTGTGTCTACATTATACACATCAAGTTTGAAGCAAATCGGGTAAAGCCTGTTTGATTTATGGACCAAGTTTTCGGACCCCGTTCCAGGGGGCGCTGTCGAGCCCCCCTGCCACGCCCGGGTACCAGCTTCAGCCCGGCCCTGATGGCCGCGGTTTCTGACCCGTGTGCAAAGTTTCAAGAGTTTTTGAGCATGTTAAGGGCCCCAAAAGTGCGCTAAGAATCTCAAAAGTATCCAAAAAGAATATTAAAGTTTGATGCGTTGTCACGGCAACAGCATCTAAGATATCAACAATCCTTTCACAGGTCTACATCTGGCTTGTGTCTACATTATACACATCAAGTTTGAAGCAAATAGGGTAAAGCGTGTTGGATATATGGACCAAATTGTCTGACCCGTTCAAGGGGGCGCTGTCGAGCCCCCCTGCCACGCCCGGGTACCAGCTTCAGCCTGGCCCTGATGGCCGCGGGTTTTGTCCCGTGTGCAAAGTTTCAAGAGTTTTTGAGCACGTTAAGAACCCCAAAAGTGCCCGAAAGCATAAAAAAGCATGAAAAAGCTTAAAAAAAGGAATATTAATGTTTGATGCATTGCCATGGCAACAGTATCTAAGATATCAATAATCCTTTCACAGGTCTACATCTGGCGTGTGTCTACATTATGCACATGAAGTTTGAAGCAAATCGGGTAAAAATAAGAGGGTGATTTAAAAGCATTTTGAAAGTGACACACTTCCTGCTGCCAGTTGGTGGCGCTATAACTTTGACTCACAATAGTCACATCCATGTGATCGGGCTCTTACAACGAACACACTGCTGAAGTTTCATCAAGATTAGTTAATGTATGCAGTAGTTATAACACACTTCCTGTTTCACGTTTCTCGCCATAATTTCGTTTACTCGCCACGGCCAAACCGTTCGAGATATCAAAAATCCCCTGGCAATTTTTCATCCTCAGTGTCTTGACTTCATGCTGACCGAGTTTCGTGCCGTGTGTTTGAATTCTCTAGGAGGAGTATTTCACATTCCATTGCATGTGTTTTCCAAACAACCCTTAATAGCCGACTTCCTGTTGGGCTGGGGTAAAAAGTAAGAGCATGAAGTATATATGAACCGATGAGATCTATATGTGTACTGAGTTTCATATTATTACATGCAAGCGTGTTTGATTTATGGACCAAGTGTTCAAACCACGTTCCAGGGGGCGCTGTCGAGCCCCCCTGCCACGCCCGGGTACCAGCTTCAGCCTGGCCCTGATGCCCGCGGGTTCTGAGATGTGTGCAAAGTTTCAAGAGTTTTCAAGCACGTTAAGGCCCCCAAAAGTGCCCAAAAGGTAGTAAAATAATAATAATAATAATAATAATAATAATAAAATATAGCTGCGAGCAGCGATTACGGGCCCAAGCCGGTGGCACCGCAACCCCGGTGCCTTTAGTTACCTAAAGGCACCGGAGTGGCGGTGCCGCCGGCTTTGGCCCTTCATCGCTGCTCGCAGCTATATTCATATATATATATATATATATATATATATATATAAACAAGCCGGTGGCACCGCCACCCCGGTGCCTTTATATATATATATATATGTCTACATTGTTCAATCACGCCTCACACACACACACACACTTTTGCAGAGCCCACACCAATGCAAGCTCTATAGCACACATCTTCTCAAAGGTCAAAGCGGAGTTACGATATTGCCCGTCATGCACAGTAACCCTAAAGGCACCGGGGTGGCGGTGCCACCGGCTTGTTTATATATATATATCGTATTATTCTAACTTGTAAAAAACGATTAACTTTTGTTAATATTCAACCATTTCACAACTAACTTTTTTCCATAGATCAAACACAACATAATTATATGGTGGACTGAAACAAAAATTATTAATTAAATAAAATTATTGTTTTCCTCTGAAATAGCAAAAGCATCACACACTGGCTGTACCTGCTCTAAATAAAAAATAGTAATTCAATAAAAATACAAAATCGAACTAAATAAAATAAATTATTACAAAAACAAAATCAAACCAAAGAAAATATATCTTCGAAAAAAAAAGCGAGTGTCATGAGGAAAGGCGCCTCAGGAATCGTCAGGATTAACTCCATGTGTAAGGAATTTTGATTGATTTTATTTGTCACTTGAAAATTATTGTTAAATGTGTGCCTGCATAACTTTAATAAGATTTATTTTCTTTGATTTGATTTTGTTTTATATAATTTATTTATTTCGATTTTGTATTTTTATTTAAATACTATTATTTATTTAGAGCAGGTACAGCTAAGTGTGCGATGCTTTTGCTATTTCAGAGGGAAAAAAACACATTTTATTTCAAAAAGGCTTTTCAATTAAATAAAATGTTCAAGCTTTGTTTTCGTTTTATTATTTTGTTTGTTTTAAGCTTTGTTTAATTTATATTGTTAATCATCTGACACAAAACAAATGCATAAAGTATCATTTTAACTTTTAAAAAACTATTAACATTTGTTAATAGTACATTGCCTGTCTTTTGTTAATAGGACAAAACATAGTTATTATATTTTATAATATTTTATAAATATATAAAATAAACATTTGTAATGAAATCGTTCAAAAAAATGATATTAGCATTGTTTTAAACTTTGAAACAGAAGTAGCGCAATGCCTGGCCACTCCCGCGCCGCCTCCTTTTCACAATCCGAGGGAACCGTCTCCGGAATATTAACCTCACTCCTAGAAGTCCAATTCTCATTATTCATGCCTCTTACCTGGGATTGATTGCACACACACACACACACACACACACACACACACACACACACACGCACGCACGCACGCACGCACGCACTCACACGCACACACACACACACACACGTGTCAAGTCACTTACATTTTAGATGCAATATTGACTGTTCTTCTGTTTCAGCAGCGAAAATAGTTAAACAAAGATCACAGCAGAACCATTGCATCTCACAGCAACGTGTTTTCTCATTACTGAATGATTCAGCATTTTGAACAAATTGGTTGACTCAAAGATTCAATGACCAATCCATAAACATCTGTCTCATTCATGAATGACTCAGTCGTTCAAACGAATCGTTTGAACGAATGAATCAATGACCCGCTCATTAAGACGGTCGCCTGGCGACACCTAGTGACGGTTTAGTGTTATTTGATTATACACTCAAAATATTCCACAACAAATCCTTTAAATTTAATGATATTCAGAACAGAACACGAATAAAAAAATAACTATAATAAAGCCAAAACGAAATAATTTAAAACAAAAGTAAAAGTAAGTGGTGTTAGGCTCACGTAAATCTCTCTTTAGAATCTAAATGTTGCAACATTTGCGATGTATTTGGATGCTAAACTATTCTTTATTACAGGCTTTGTACTTCACTCACGTTCCAATATCGACGGAAAAAATCATCCTCTTCACTTGTGCAAAAATGTGCTTGGAAAAATCACAGTGGAGCGGTGCTTACTGTGAATGATACAAATTGTACTACTGACTATTTCAACATAGCAGTGTAATTTGTATATGTTAGGTTGAATGTTTTATTATTGTGTGTGTGTGTGTGTGTGTGTGTGTTTGTGTGTGTGTGTGTGTGTGTGTGTGTGTGTGTGTCAGTGTGTGTGTGGGGGTCTGGGTGGCTCAGCGCGATTGAACAGTGAAACATACTCCGTCATTTTCTTCATACAGGACATCATTCAAACGTCAAAGTGTTTACTTATATTTGTGTACACTCGCAATAAAACACAACATTGTGTTTTTGTTAAATAAATTAAAGTAATACGTCCCCCGAAATGGCGCTAATTTTAAAATGAAACTAAAATGCTCACGGCTGCACGGGCATTCATAACTCTGCGCGCCCACGGTGAGGGACGAGCAGAACAGAGCGAACGTTGTTTAGTTCATTCCTACTTCCATAGGAATTAATTGAAAAAGCTCACTCTACTCTGCACCATTATTAATGAATTGTGCAGACGTCCTTATTTTACTTTCGCTTTTTACCTGATTTTGAACACAAGAGGGCAGTATAACACTATGTATGATTTGGAAAAAAAATTTTTTTGACTAAACAACCATTCTGGCTGTTTTTAAACTTAAACATTATTCTCTAATTGCTCTCACCATGCCCGTTTCTGAAACTCTGCACATGTCTACTGTCTAATAAATGTGATGTGTCTGTCGGGTTTCATGCAATTTCAAGTATGTTAAGAGTCTCAAAAGCATCAACAAAGAATAATAAAGTTTGATGCGTTGCCACGGCAACAGTATCTAAGATATCAATAATCCTTTCTCAGGTCTACATCTGCCGTGTGTCTACATTATACACATAAAGTTTGAAGCAAATTGGGTAAAAATAAGAGGGTGATTTCAAAGCCTTTAGGAAGTGACACACTTCCTGCTGCCAGTTGGTGGCGCTATAACTTTGACTCACAATAGTCACATCCATGTGATCGGACTCTTACAGCGAACACACTGCTGAAGTTTCATCAAGATCAGTTAATGTATGCAGAAGTTATAACACACTTCCTGTTTCCTTTATTCGCCATAAATTCGTTTCCTCGCCACGGCCAAACCGTTCGAGATATCAAAAATCCCCTGGCAACTTTTCATCCTCAATGTCTTGACTTCATGCTGACCGAGTTTCGTGGCGATTGGTTGAATTCTCTAGGAGGAGTATATCGAATTCCAGGGGCATACGCTTCCAAACAAACCATAATAGCCGACTTCCTGTTGGGCTGGGGTAAAAAGTAAAAGTACAAAGGATATATGAATCGATGAGATCTATATGTGTACCGAGTTTCATATTATTACATTCAAGCGTGTTTGATTTATGGACCAAGTTTTCGGACCCCGTTCCAGGGGGCACTGTCGAGCCCCCCTGCCACGCCCGGGTACCATCTTCAGCCCGGCCCTGATGGCCACGGGTTCTGACCCGTGTGCAAAGTTTCAAGAGTTTTTGAGCACGTTAAGGGCCCCCAAAGTGCGCTGAGAGTCTCAAAAGTATCCAAAAAGAATATTAAAGTTTGATGCGTTGTCACGGCAACAGCATCTAAGATATCAACAATCCTTTCACAGGTCTACATCTGGCGTGTGTCTACATTATACACATCAAGTTTGAAGCAAATCGGGTAAAGCCTGTTTGATTTATGGACCAAGTTTTAGGACCCCATTCCAGGGGGCGCTGTCGAGCCCCCCTGCCACGCCCGGGTACCAGCTTCAGCCCGGCCCTGATGGCCGCGGTTTCTGACCCGTGTGCAAAGTTTCAAGAGTTTTTGAGCATGTTAAGGGCCCCAAAAGTGCGCTAAGAATCTCAAAAGTATCCAAAAAGAATATTAAAGTTTGATGCGTTGTCACGGCAACAGCATCTAAGATATCAACAATCCTTTCACAGGTCTACATCTGGCTTGTGTCTACATTATACACATCAAGTTTGAAGCAAATAGGGTAAAGCGTGTTGGATATATGGACCAAATTGTCTGACCCGTTCAAGGGGGCGCTGTCGAGCCCCCCTGCCACGCCCGGGTACCAGCTTCAGCCTGGCCCTGATGGCCGCGGGTTTTGTCCCGTGTGCAAAGTTTCAAGAGTTTTCGAGCACGTTAAGAACCCCAAAAGTGCCCGAAAGCATAAAAAAGCATGAAAAAGCTTAAAAAAAGGAATATTAATGTTTGATGCATTGCCATGGCAACAGTATCTAAGATATCAATAATCCTTTCACAGGTCTACATCTGGCGTGTGTCTACATTATGCACATGAAGTTTGAAGCAAATCGGGTAAAAATAAGAGGGTGATTTAAAAGCATTTTGAAAGTGACACACTTCCTGCTTCCAGTTGGTGGCGCTATAACTTTGACTCACAATAGTCACATCCATGTGATCGGGCTCTTACAACGAACACACTGCTGAAGTTTCATCAAGAATAGTTAATGTATGCAGTAGTTATAACACACTTCCTGTTTCACGTTTCTCGCCATAATTTCGTTTACTCGCCACGGCCAAACCGTTCGAGATATCAAAAATCCCCTGGCAATTTTTCATCCTCAGTGTCTTGACTTCATGCTGACCGAGTTTCGTGCCGTGTGTTTGAATTCTCTAGGAGGAGTATTTCACATTCCATTGCATGTGTTTTCCAAACAACCCTTAATAGCCGACTTCCTGTTGGGCTGGGGTAAAAAGTAAGAGCATGAAGTATATATGAACCGATGAGATCTATATGTGTACTGAGTTTCATATTATTACATGCAAGCGTGTTTGATTTATGGACCAAGTGTTCAAACCCCGTTCCAGGGGGCGCTGTCGAGCCCCCCTGCCACGCCCGGGTACCAGCTTCAGCCCGGCCCTGATGGCCGCGGGTTCTGAGATCTGTGCAAAGTTTCAAGAGTTTTCGAGCACGTTAAGGCCCCCAAAAGTGCCCAAAAGGTAGTAAAATAATAATAAATATAGCTGCGAGCAGCGATTACGGGCCCAAGCCGGTGGCACCGCAACCCCGGTGCCTTTAGTTACCTAAAGGCACCGGGGTGGCGGTACCACCGGCTTTGGCCCTTCATCGCTGCTCGCAGCTATATTTATTTATATATATATATATATATATATATAAAGCCGGTGGCACCGCCACCCTGGTGCCTTTAGGGTTATTGTGCACGACGTGCAAAAACGTAACCCTGCTTTGACTGTCGAAAAGAAGTGTGCTGTAGAGCTTGTATCAGTGTCGGCTCTGCAAAAGTGTGCATTGAGGGCACATGTCAACCACAAAGTATGCGAGAGCAACCTTCTGAAAGGTCAGGTCTACATCCAGGTCTACATCTGCCGTGTGTTTACATTATAGTAGTGAAGTTTGAAGCAATCAGGTGATTTCAAAGCTTTTTGAAAGTGACAGACTTCCTGCTGCCAGTTGGTGGCGCTATAACCGGGGTGGCGGTGCCGCCGGCTTTGGCCCTTTCATCGCTGCTCGCAGCTATATTTATATATATATACACACACACACACACACACATATATATATATATATATATATATATATACATAAATATATATATATTGTTTTTTTAAGAGACAAGACAGAATATTACTTGCCTGATCTGATTAGAAAAATAGTGTTTGTTTGTGTGTGTGTGTGTGTGTGTGTGGCGTAATTGAACAATGTAGACATAAAGACATACTCCGTCCTTTTGTTCATACAGGACATTATTCAAACTGCAAAGTGTTTACTTATATTTGTGTACACTCGCAATAAAACACAACATTGTGCTTTTGTCAAACTATAAACTCTTGTCAAACTGTAAACTACAACTGTCACCCAACCAAAATCTCTTACACACACACACACACAGTTTAAAAGCAAAAAATATCAAACAATCCTATTTAAAAACAGTCTGTGGGAGCCATCTTTTGGACATTCATCATATCGCATTGGTTTTCATTTCTTGTCATCAAACAGAGCCCTAATCTGTTTATTTTTTCAGTTACACATTCTATATTGATTAAAAAAGAAAAATCAAAGGTGTTTTTATTTTATACAGAAATAAATAATCTATCATTCAGATGAGAATAAAGTTAGTGTTAGTTCAAATTTTAAGGAAAACAAATATATGATCTGAAATATAGCACATTCATTTATAATTCATTCAGGTTCGATTACCAAACATACAATCTTAATGTAATTTAAAGCAAACAATACATTTAAAATATATGGGTTGTATGACTATTTTTTAATATAAAAAGATATATATCCAAAAAGACAAGGCCTAAAGTTTAACAAGGGTTAAACTCTTATCACTGTAACAGACACAATCACACACACAATCACACACACACACACAAGTCAAATCACTTACATTTTAGATGCAATATTGACTTTTTTTCTGTTTCAGCAGCGAAAATAGTTAAACAAAGATCACAGCAGAACCATCGCGCATCTCACAGCAACGCGTTCTCATTACTGAATGATTCAGCATTTTGAACGAATCGGTTGACTCAAAGATTCAATGACCAATCAATCCATAAACATCTATCTCATTCATGAATGACTCAGTCGTTCAAACGAATGAATCAATGACTCGCTCATTAAGACGGTCGCCTGGCGACACCTAATGACGGTTTAGTGATATGTTTAAAAGTATCATTCTTTCCAACGATTGTTAATTAACTCATATTTGAAACATAAGCTATATTTATATATATACATACATATACACACACATACACAAAAATAAAATAAAAACACATTTGAAACGTGTTTGCTTACTAAATTGTGAGCTGAACGAAAGTTGCAGCAAATATCAGCAACAGGAGTCAAATTTCATTAATCACGAGAGTGAAGAGCTGACTGAAAAGATGATGACGGAATAGGCTATTTTATGTAAAAACGCCTATTTAAGCGAATCTGTCATTGTACTCTTTTATTGTTGTGTTTTCCGTGAAAAATAATAGACTATTGAACTCACAATTCAAGCAATCGGCCCCCGAAATTGCACTAATTTTAGTGACACTAAAAAGTATGCGGCTGCACTGGCATTCATAACGGTGCGCGTCCATGGCGACGAGCGAGCAGAACAGAGCGAACGTTTAGTTAATTTCTACTTCCATAGGAATTCATTCGAGCGCGTCCATATTATACTTTCGCTTTCAAGTTAGTGTTTTTAAACCCCCCAGCGGGAGGTTTACACAATTGGTTTACACAATCACACGTTGATTAACCGGTGGGAAAATATTCCCATAGTAACATCCCTAATATATAAATATATATAAATTCAATAGGCCTACCTGATTTTGAACACAAGAGGGCAGTATAGCACTATATATGATTTGGATTATTATTATTTTTGACTAAACAACCATTCTGGCTGTTTTTAAACTTAAAAATAATTCTTAAATTGAAAAAAAGGAATAAAATGGGTTTAGTTCTAATATTTGTATAATTTTATATAAAAATAAATGGTGTATAATTACATTTTAGAAAGATATGAGACATGCCCTGATTCTTTTTTTGACATTACTTGAATCCCTCAACCATAGCAAAACTGTTTGAGATATTCAATATCTGTTCACAATTTAGCATCTTCAATGTATTTTCATCATGTTGAAAAAGTTTGGCATGAATAAAATAAACTACTTAGGAGGAGTAGCTAAAAACTCAGAATCTGAAATCCACATTCAAACCAAAATATCTGACTTCCTGTTGGTCGTAGCTAATTACGGTAAATTAGAAAGTTGTCCGGCTCGAAGAGTACAATATACATATCGAGTTTTGTTACTGTAGATAAAACTAACCCCCCCACTTTTGTCAAAAGCATTTAGAAAGTGACACACTTCCTGCTGCCAGTTGGTGGCGCTATAACTTTGACTCACAATAGTCACATCCATGTGATCGGCCTCTTACAGCGAACACACTGTTGAAGTTTCATCAAGATCAGTTAATGTATGCAGAAGTTATAACACACTTCCTGTTTCCATTATTCGCCATAAATTCGTTTCCTCGCCACGGCCAAACCGTTCGAGATATGAAAAATCCCCTGGCAATTTTTCATCCTCAATGTCTTGACATCATGCTGACCGAGTTTCCTTGCGATTGGTTGAATTCTCTAGGAGGAGTATATCGAATTCCAGGGGCATACGCTTCCAAACAAACCATAATAGCCGACTTCCTGTTGGGCTGGGGTAAAAAGTAAAAGTACAAAGGATATATGAACCGATGAGATCTATATGTGTACCGAGTTTCATATTATTACATGGAAGCGTGTTTGATTTATGGACCAAGTTTTCGGACCCCGTTCCAGGGGGCGCTGTCGAGCCCCCCTGCCACGCCCGGGTACCAGCTTCAGCCCGGCCCTGATGGCCGCGGGTTCTGACCAGTGTGCAAAGTTTCAAGAGTTTTCGTGCACGTTAAGAGCCCCAAAAGTGCCCGAATAGTCGATAAAATAATAATAATAATAATAAATATAGCTGCGAGCAGCGATTACGGGCCCAAGCCGGTGGCACCGCAACCCCGGTGCCTTTAGTTACCTAAAGGCACCAGGGTGGCGGTGCCGCCGGCTTGGGCCCTTCATCGCTGCTCGCAGCTATATTTATATATATATATATATATATATATATATATATATATATAAATATAGCTGCGAGCAGCGATATATATATATATATATATATATATATAAAGCCGGTGGCACCGCCACCCTGGTGCCTTTAGGGTTATTGTGCACGACGTGACACAAAATATCTGCTTGCTATCTGCCGAACGGCTCTGGTAGTTTCGCTTCAGCACTGATGATGTTGTAGAAATAGTGCGCTCTGGTTGGTCTGGATTATTCGGGATTTTTTATTTTATACAGAAATAAATTCTTTATAATTCAGATGAGAATAAAGTTAGTGTTGATTAAAATGAAGGAAAACAAATATATTGATCTGAAATATAGCACATTAATTTGAAATTTATTTAGGTTCAATTACCAAACATACAATCTTAATTTAATTTAAAGCAAACAATACATTTAAAATATATGGGTTGTATGCACATTTTTTTTAATACAAAAAATATATATCCAAAAAGACAAGGCCTTAAAGGGTTAAACTCTTGTCACTGTAACAGACACATCTCTCTCTCTCACACACACACACACACACACACGTCAAGTCACTTACATTTTTAGATGCAATATTGAATAAGCAGAAAAATCGGATTTTCTGCTCTGAAAATATAAATAAGCAAAAAAATTGAATAAGCACTTTGAATATTCTAAACAGAATAAGCACTAGTCGCTAATGAATAAGTACTAGTACTTAATGGAATAGATACTAGTATCTAAAAAATAAGTAATAGTAGCATGAAAATAGAGACTAGTAGGTTAAAATGATTAAATGTTAAAACGGCTTGCCATATTGGCTCAGAGAGAGAGAAAGAGAAAATGACCTTTTAGATACTAGTACCTATTAATAGATACTAGTATTTATTCAATAAATACTAGTACTAAGTCATTAGATACTAGTACCTATTAAATAGATACAAGTACTTATTCATTAGCTACTAATACGTATTCAAAAGAATATCTAAAGAATAAGCACTAGTATCTAAAGAATAGGCACTAGTACTAAAGAATAAGCACTAGTCGCTAATGAATAAGTACCAGTACTTAATGGAATAGATACTAGTATCTAAAAATAAGTACTAGTAGCATGAAAATAGAGACTAGTAGGTTAAAATGATTAAATGTTAAAGCGGCTTGCCATATTGGCTCAGAGAGAGAGAGAGAGAAAATGACCCTATTCAAACCACAATATCTGACTTTCTGAGGGTCGGAGCTAATTACTTTAAATTAGAAAGTTGTTTGGCTTGAGGAGAAGAATATACACGCTGAGTTTTGTAACTGTAGATAAAACTAACCCCCCCACTTTTGTCAAAAGCATTTAGAAAGTGACACACTTCCTGCTGCCAGTTGGTGGCGCTATAACTTTGACTCACAATAGTCACATCCATGTGATCGGCTTCTTACAGCGAACACACTGTTGAAGTTTCATCAAGATCAGTTAATGTATGCAGAAGTTATAACACACTTCCTGTTTCCATTATTCGCCATAAATTTGTTTCCTCGTCACGGCCAAACCGTTCGAGATATCAGAAATCCCCTGGCAATTTTTCATCCTCAATGTCTTGACATCATGCTGACCGAGTTTCGTTGCGATTGGTTGAATTCTCTAGGAGGAGTATATCGAATTCCAGGGGCATACGCTTCCAAACAAACCATAATAGCCGACTTCCTGTTGGGCTGGGGTCAAAAGTAAAAGTACAAAGGATATATGAACCGATGAGATCTATATGTGTACCGAGTTTCATATTATTACATGGAAGCGTGTTTGATTTATGGACCAAGTTTTCGGACCCCGTTCCAGGGGGCGCTGTCGAGCCCCCCTGCCACGCCCGGGTACCAGCTTCAGCCCGGCCCTGATGGCCGCGGGTTCTGACCAGTGTGCAAAGTTTCAAGAGTTTTCGTGCACGTTAAGAGCCCCAAAAGTGCCCGAATAGTCGATAAAATAATAATAATAATAATAATAATAATAATAATCCTAAGGAAAACAATAGGGCCTTCGCCTTTTCAAGGCTTGGGCCCTAATAATAATAATAATAATAATCCTAAGGAAAACAATAGGGCCTTCGCCTTTTCAAGGCTTGGGCCCTAAAAATAATAAAGAATAATCCTTAGGAAAACAATAGGGCCTTCGCCTTTTCAAGGCTTGGGCCCTAATAAGAATCCTTAGGAAAACAATAGGGCCTTCGCCTTTTCAAGGCTTGGGCCCTAATAAGTCGGAAGAATAATAATAATCCTAAGGAAAACAATAGGGCCTTCGCCTTTTCAAGGCTTGGGCCCTAATAATCCTTTGGAAAACAATAGGGCCTTCGCCTTTTCAAGGCTTGGGCCCTAATAATAATAATAAATAATCCTTAGGAAAACAATAGGGCCTTCGCCTTTTCAAGGCTTGGGCCCTAATAATCCTTAGGAAAACAATAGGGCCATCGCCTTTTCAAGGCTTGGGCCCTAATAATAATAATAATCCTTAGGAAAACAATAGTGCCTTCCCCTTTTCAAGGCTTGGGCCCTAATAATAATAATCCTAAGGAAAACAATAGGGCCTTCGCCTTTTCAAGGCTTGGGCCCTAATAAATAATCCTTAGGAAAACAATAGGGCCTTCGCCTTTTCAAGGCTTGGGCCCTTATAAAAAAATGCGGCACACGCAACGACGGGCCGCACTAACATTAAACTTTAATGTCAAGTAGGGGGCCACAAAATATCACCCCGCGGGCCGCGATTTTGAGACCACTGGTGTAGAGTGTCTAGAAACCACTCTGTTTTAGCATGTGCAGAGTGAGGCCTGGAATTGACTTGCTTCCCAGGAAAGATGTCATCTTTATGCCATTAAATGTCTCTGTACAAACCCAATATATGCCTCCACGTCAGTGGTACATTCACACACATGCAAGTCACCCATACAGTTTGTCACCCCAATACCATGGCAGATGTTTTCTTGTAGGCTACCTGTTGCTGATGAAAGTCTGTATGGTCCCTTTTGTCTTGACTGAGAACTGAGAACTGGATGTCTGTTTTTTCCCCAAAACAAGCAAAAATGTGGACTCATCTGACCGCAGCAACAATTCGCTCTGTGCACGAGAAAAATGCTAACTTCCGGCTTGAGGGTGGAAATTGGGTACTTTGTTTCCGGTTGCCGTCTTGTTTACATCAGTGGACCGGCGTTAAGTTAGTTTAATCGTTCGCAATGGACCTAAAACATAAAAAAAACCGATTCACTTTTCAAAGGGCAGTCGGTGGTAATACCATAATTCCTCAAATAAAAGCTGGGGCCTTTATTTACCTAAACTGCAGAAGGTAACAGGCTTTTATTAGAGGCAGGCGCTTTATTTAAAAAAAATCTAAATCAAATTTCCGTCTGGGTTCCATGCTCCTCAAGACAATTTCGTTTTCATTAAAGTTGTTGAAAAGACCGTTACACTAGCAGCACTAAATTATATGTGTGTTACATCTATTGTCTACTACCATCTATTGGCTGTACGTTACGATGAACTTGAATGCATATTAGGGGATGTTTACACCTGGCCACTTCATGTGTTTTCTCAGATCGGAAAGCTCTCTGATTTATCAAAACAATTCTACTTAAATCTGCTCACAAATGCGTTTTCGCAAAACGGATATAAATCTTCAATTCCCACGCTATATGCGGATTTAATGGAGTGGACGTCACCGAAAGCAACAGATATGAGCTGCATTTGATAGATCAGCTCATTTCTAAATCAAAAGACCGCAATAAGCGAGAGCGGCAACAAGCCTGGTAAGATCATTTCGTTTCTTTACTTTTAATGATGAGGAGAATTGTCTGCGACTTACTTTCACTTTAATTTGCAATAGTTTGCACGTTGGCTTTATGGATAGATGCTCGGCTGCCGTGATGCGTGTTGCAGTAGCGTTGTCACATCTTGCTATAACATTACATAGCCTATAACACGCTCTCACACTTATTTTTTAGCGTTTTTGGGAGGAGTAAAATTTAGATACGTGGTTTCAACAATCAGATGCATTTGATTTACACTTGTGCAGTTTCGTCTGGAATCTCGTCTCAGATCTCCTCCTGAAGAAGTGGTTTGAGCGATCGGATTTAAATTGTCTCGAATGTGCTTCGGATGGCATTTATACATGGTCTTTTCACGATCAGATTACAGAACACGCATGAAGTGGACAGGTGTAACATCTCTTCAATGAAAGTCATTTAGGAGATTATCCACACTAATTTTCCCCCGGCCTTTATTTGTCCGCGTTGATCACGCACCCGGCCATTATCAGAGGCCCGGCGTTTATTTGAATACCGTTTTTTATTTGAGGAATTACGGTAACCAGGCGCTGCTGCATTGTGAAAAGTAAACAATGTTTAACGTTACTTCTACGTCGTCCATCAGGCTACCGGAAACTAGACACCCCCTATCGGTTTCGCAGCCGGAAGTAGCATATGCTAACGTGCACATAGTCTATTTCCACTGTCTTTTAGATCATCTGAAATGAGCTCAGGTCCAGAGAACTTGCTGGCATCTCCACATATAACTGATGTATAGATTTCTCCTTGCGTGACAGAGATTCAAGTGGCATTCCTTGATGCACCAGCAGACTGTTAAGTGAAAACGGTTTTCCACATAACTTCCGAGCCCATGTGGCTGTATTTAGCAGAGTAGAAAGACGGTTTCTCATGCAATGCCATCTGAGGGCTCAAAGGTCACGCACATTAAACAGACATTTTCTGCATTGCCCTATACATGTACTGAGATTTGTCTGGATTCCCTGAATCTTTTCACAATATTGTGTATGGTAGAAGGTGAAAGACCTCAATTCTTTGCAATCTTGCATTTAGAAATGTACTTTTTTAGTTGTTTGACAATTATCTCATGATATATGGCACAAAGTGATGAGCCATGACCCGTATTTGCTTGCAAAAAGTGAGATGCTCCTTTTACACTAAATCACGATACCCTCACCCATTACCAATTCACATACTTATTGTGGACTGTTTTAAAGAGTTTACTTGGATATTCTATAAACTTTTCACTTTTATTTTGCCTCTGTCCCAACTTTTTTGGAGTGTGTTGCAGCTATCAAAATCAAAATGTATTTATACTTACAAAATACAATTAAGTTGGTCAGTGAAAATCTTTTCTTTATGCTTTTTTCAGTTAAATAAAAGTTAAAGAGAATTAACAAATTACAGATTCTGAATTTTTTTGCATTTGTATTGCATCTTTTCTGGATTTGGGGTTGTATGAAATATTATTACAATTTGAAATAACTATTTTATATTTTATATTTTCTGTCATGTTAAAGCTGAAAATTCAGCAGCCATTACTCCAGTCTTCAATGTTACTGTCACGGATCTGCCAGGCTCGCACCAACAACCAATCACAACGCACACCCTCACCAGAGTAAACCACTCACACCTGCACCTCATCTGCACCATCATCAAGCCAGCTACAAAAGCACACACCTCGTCTCACATCATTGTCTGGTCTTGTTTCTACGAAGTGGACTACTTACATATTCTACAGCATTTACACCCGCAATTATCTCCAGTGTTAGTACTCCAGCGTCTATCTCCCTTGTGTGTCCTGTGTTCTCCTGTCATCCATCTGCAAAGGACCATTAACGCCATACTCACCAAACACGACGAGGTGTGGACGTCTATCCATCTGTCCAACTATCCACGATCGCCTGCACCTATAAAACAAGGAAAGTCTTAATTATTAAGTGTAAAACATTCTGCAAAGTCTATTTGAACTGCATACTCACCCGTACTCTCCATTGCACTCAGTGCTGTTAATAAAGCTCAATGTTCACTGTGTCTGAGTCTGAATTCTGTAACAGTCACATAATTGTGTGTGTGTGTGTGTGTGTGTTGACTATGCATGTGATGAATCTCAGCTTGCAGACAGACAGGTCTCCCTGGACAATTCCATTTAGCCTGCTTTTTTGCCCATTCAGGTCACACGGTGTCTGACCAAGGTAGATGGCAGAGTAGAGAGAGGGAGAAGAGGAAAAGGAGAGTAAAACTGAGAGCAAACACCCCTCAGACGCACACATTCATCCACACGACTCTGCTCCACTGCTCCTTTCGCTCACAGATAATTAAAGTCCCGTGGGAGTTCCCAGAAGGACTGCATCCGTAAGTCCAGCAGTCCTCCTGAGCCATAGAAACACAGGGCAGAAGAGAGGTAAGCCTGAATATTAATTCAGCCTCCCAGGCAGGCATTGTCAGACAGGAGCCATTTTTTACTTCTCTAGTCATTTTGCACTGCCCATAGGATGTTAGGAGAAGAGTGGTGAAAAACTAAGCCTGGGGTCAGTCAGGCAGCAAAGCAAAGGGCCATAGTCATCTCCTAATATAATTATCCAATCATTATGATTGGTGATGTGCCTGAGTTATTTTAGGCCTAGAGAGTCTGAGTGTGGATGGAACTTGAATCTCTAGAGCAACTATCTGCCCTGCAGACTGTGTGATATGAGGGAGGCAGAGCATGACGACATCTTTCTGTAGTGTGCTTGCTAATGCTGAGGGTTTTTCAGTCTGGAGCAGTGGAGTAAGACATCAGGCTAGGTATAAGTATTCAGCGAGAGTGAGGGGAAAGGGTGATAAACATACGACAGAGCAGGGGATACTGGTGTGATTAATTTCAAGGTCTGATGGATACAAAGAAGTAAACAATGAACAAACAAAGAGTTTGTCCCTTCTCAACTGATTCAGCACTATTCTCACCAGACTTCATCTCCAAAGATATTACAATTAAGTCAGATTATGCTACTGTGTCAAATACATTATTACAGTTTGAAATTATTGTTTTCTATTTTAATGTCATGTATGCCTGTAATGGCAAAGCTGAATTTTCAGGAGTCATTACTCCATTCTTCAGTGTACATGATCCTCTACATAAAATATTATATGTTGATTTGGTGCGCAATAAACATTTATTATTATTATTATAAATGTTGAAAACTGTTGTGCTGCTTAATATTTTTGTGGAAACCATATCTTTTTCCAGTATCCTTGAATAGAAAGTTTAAAAAACAGCTTTTTTTACTAGAAATACAAATCTTTGGTAAAATTATAAATGTCTTGGTTTCACTTCATTTTTTTTATGGTATTTTGATCACTTTATTTTGATATTTGATTTGATGAGACCATCAACATGAAGTGATACCAATGTCTTTACTTTCACTCTTGGTCAATTTAATGCATCCAAGCTAAATAAAAGCATTCATTTCTCCCAATCCCCCCAACCCCACCCCACCCCACAAATTAATACAATCGTACTGACCTCAAACTTTTGAATGGTAATGTATTATAAGGGACTATTGTATTTTATCTTTCTTAGCTTTTGATACTGTTTAAATCAAGTCTCATTAAAATAAAATTAAAATAAAAATTCTAAATCAACATAATTACAGATGTGAAACTTTTTAAGTGACATTTTCAACTTTAAATCGAGATGTTGATTTTTTGAATATAGCTGTTTATAGATTGATCATTGACTGTACCCAGGTCATCCATCTTCAGCAATACCTATAATTAAAACCTGTAGCTTGAGGTCAAAAACTGTGTTGTGGAGACTGATGAGAAATCTCTTCACAAAGACAAATGAGCATAGCTGTTTCCAAATACAATTTACACTGAAATGAGTGTAATTGGCTCTACAAGATCAGCCAGAAGTGACGTTTGATTGGCTTGTGAGTTCAGAAAAATGAATAAAGGTCTGTCAAATTGTAAAATGTATAATAATGATGTACAACTACTCAAGTACTTAATATCCATGCACATCTCTTATCACACTCATCAGAAATGACAAAGTAGTCTATATATATATCGGTGGTTGACATTTGGCTGAAAAAAAGTTTAAACAAAAAAATCTCAAATGTAAGTCATGGAACTCATTGGGTTATATTCTACCAACTCTTATATTTCCAAATATATATGTGGTCTTGTAGATTTTGACCTGAAATTTACATTTATTCACTAATTTACTGTCTTAGTGACTAAAATTGTCATATGGTGTGACATGAATGTTATTGTGTATTAAATTAAAAAGGGGTATAATGTGATAATGTAAGTCAATTTATCCTGATTCTTTATCATTACTATATAAAAGTATAGCATTTCTTATGTGCAAATATGTTAAATTTTGCATTATTTTACTTTATCAACACTCATAGAAAGACGTTTAGTCGTAATCTTTCAATATACTTCAAATTAATTTGGGAATATCTTGTTATAAAAGTACAAAAATGCTTGTAACCTTTACTGGCACTATACCCCATATGTCACATTGATGATTTTATGATTAATAACCAAAAAGCCTTAATTTTTTTCAAAATTCTGAATGTCACACCAAATGACATGGTGTCATGCCTGATGAATCACACCACACAGCAATCTGTATGCAAAAATCTGTATTAGCTGCATTTAACAAACAACCAAACTTAGCTTGACAAGTGAATCATTGTTTCAGTTGAAGCAAAATCACAAAATTGTTTAAAACAGTGAGTTCAACTCAAAGTAGCAAAGAATCATGTTTATAACACATTATTTAATCCACTTACTGTATTTGTTCGATGTTGCACTTTTTATTTTAATCTGCTGAATATTAACTACATGAATTCTAATAATCTTTAGTAAATCATTGAACATTTTTTTTGCTTGTTTTTTTTTTACCTCCTCTCTCCTTACTGCATCTGCATTTAATCTCTCCCTGTATTTCCTTGTTCTTTCTGTATTCGCCATCTACTGAAATCTACCTCAAACTGAAAAATAAATTAATACAGGGAAACATTTGAGTGACAAAATGCTGTAGTTTAACATGGATTCAGGTAGGGATTCACCAAATTGAGTTGGTGTATAGATATTAAATGTGTGAATAATATAGTTTCAAAATGTGTTAAAAGGACGAAATATTCAATACACTTGACTATTAGCTATAAAATATGTATCTAAGAGCATTATTTATGTATTTCAATGCAGTTCATATCATATAGTGTGACAAAATAATCATATGGTGTGACAAAAAAACCCATATGAGGTTTCATGTACTTAGCATGACATTAAGCAATGTGCTTTTATGCTAACTACAATATGACAATATAGTTTTAAAGGTAATATTGACTGAAAAGTAATTTCATTTGGGCATTTTTGTGTAAAATGCGTCACACCAAAAGACAGCGCAAAAGGGAACTGAAGCGGGAGTGCAGGATATACTTGATTTTTTTGAAAACATGAAGAGAGGAAAACTCTCCTTGTAACTTTCAGTGTCCTTCTGAGGTGTTGTACTTCCTCCTGAAAGAAGGAGGACCCCCACTCCCCAAAGGTCTCCAAACAATTGCCCGTTTAAAAAAAGGAATATGGCGTCACTAGCCTGGTTAAAACCAGACCATTCTCAGTTGTAACTGAGTTATGGTCTGGCAAAGCGTCATAGACAAATCATTTCCAGAGGGGCGTCACCAACGGACGTCGCGGATAGACCTAAACCCAATCAGAGCGATGAAGGAGATGACGTATGCAGAGCGGCGGAAAACATCTCGGAGTGTTGTTCTTTGCTCGGTTTTTAACTAAAAGGAAACGTTCAAATCGCTTAAAACAGACGCGATAGCTGATTCGAACGAGTGATGTTCGACGGCGGCATCCATCTTTGTAATGTAGGCTACAAAATCTGCTTCAAAATCCCAGCGCTGTCGTCATCGTGTAAAGCCCGCCCCAAAGTGTCTGATTGGTGCCGCGATTTCGATGGATTGGAAATGGGCTTGAATGAGCTCTTTGCCAGACTAACTTTCAGAGCAAATCTAAATTTGCCGGAAGTTGTCTGGGTTTTCCCAGGCTATGGCATCACACCATATGATATCCATTTTTGGGACAAAATGTTTTAGTTAAGGGTGGCTTCAAAATATTATGCCTGAGCCTTTAGTCAAGCAGACTCACAAGTAGACATATGGGTTATCAATTATATGATTGAATAAACAGAAAATGATTTGATTCAAAATCAAAATTTGTGAAATGTGCTTGGGACAGTCACGCCATATGAGCTTTTTCTGGTTTGGCTGAAAATTGTGAAAAAATGGAAGATGAATGCTCTGTATGTTCTTATAAAACTTATAAATCAGTGGCGAGCGGTGACTTTTTTAACCGGGTATTTTTTAACCGGGTATCCTGGGTGCGCTTTATGTCAAAAATGCACTTGGTGCAGATATGTTGGATGGGTTTCGCGTTCGCTGCTCAGTTGCTTACTCATGACAAATAGCAACAAAGCTAAAGTTCTCTCTCTCTCTATATATATATATATGTATATACATATATTTATATATATATATATATATATTAGATTCAACCTTTAATTTAAAGCTCTTCAGCTGATGGACACCGTGCTGCGTTGTCATGGGAACATCCCATGTGAAAATAATGAGGAAATTACGTTGTCTTTCGTTGCTCCCTTCATCAAGTGCATTCCACACGGCTATAATGGCACACTAGAGCCCTGCTCACTCCACAGTCCCACTTTAAGGGCTCTGCAATCTGCCCTTCGAAGGGAGTAGGGCATAGGGAAGCTCACGAGCAATAAGCACGTCCCAGCCGGGTTCGTCACTTATTTGGTTCCCCTGGAAACATTTCCGTTGTGGTCTGTGTTATTTGCAGCGCGTTTTCTGTATTTGGTTGTGTTGTGAACTTTTGCAGCGCGTTTCTGTATTTGGAGCACACACGTGTGTTGTGAAACTGATGAAGAGGTTTTTTTTTAATTTGCAGGTGTTTTTTTCTATTTGCACGCGTGTTTTTCTATTTGCATGTGTTTTTTTCTATTTGCATGCGTTTTTTTTCTATTTGCACGCGTTTTTTTCTATTTGCATGTGTTTGCTTCAGTTGCAGCGCGTTGAGCTGTCTCGGCCACCGTACTGTAGATAGTTTTGCAAATGCATCCTACCCAGCACATGCAGCCTCTTTCACGAGTCAAAGGCATTCCACCCAAACGCACGGCACTTGAGTACGCAGTGTGAGTTCCCATTCGAAAGGGAACAGAATGTAGTTTTTGGTCGTCCTACACCGCTACTTGCTGTAAAATGTAGTAAGCTACTCTAAAAGCTACACTGTTTAACACTGTTCAGATGCCCCTCCCACGATTGTTGATTGACAGCAGCGTTTTAACACAGACCCGCCCTCGTGAGTGAGTGAGCTGTCAATCATAGTCCGCGCGGACCGGTGCGGTCATTGTTGATATGCTGGAGCACTGTCTATGAGCAGAATGGCGTCTAAGTGATTGTGGTGTTCTGTTCTTGGGTGTAATAAAGAACACAGCAGTCATTTTAATGTTCCTAAATCCGAACCGCTGAAGACGCAGTGGCTGAGTTTGTTTTCGAAGGGAATATTCCCCACGAGCAACGTCAATGCTTTCATGTTTGCGCGAATCATTTCTCACCAGACTGCTTTATAAAGGAGGGTCAGTATGAACTGGTTTTGCTAAGAAGCTGCTCCTGAATAAAGGATCGGTACCAGCTATTCGTGTTCCTGCTGAACCTCCAGAAGAACTGAAGTGAGTGTAACGTTTTATTAACCTTTATATTAATATTTATATTAATCTTTGCAAATCGCTTGCACGCTTCACGATGAATGCGTCTAAGGTTTACACTCAGGGTACATTACCGCATGTTTTCTATGTACAACGTTCTCAATATAGTTCATAATCCCACGTTTATAATGAACAAAGCGTATTGTGTTATTGTGTTACAAACGGTGTACGCACAGAATAGAGGGGCGGGGTGAGCAAAGCTCATTAAGGCATATGCACTGAAATGGCGTGCTGAAAACAGAGCTGTTTTTGACCAGGTAAAATAAGTGTTTTCTTACAATACTAATGAGAATTTTTAATTAAAGTATATTACAAACTTTTAATTTAGACCCTAAAGAATCACATTAGCTTGTACAAAAATGGCATTATATGACCCCTTTAAGTTAGTAGTGTCGCTACTTGTAGTTAGTTACTCCCCAACACTGTGAGTTACTATCCTATCTTTCTCTCCTCCTCCTTCTCTCTCTGTCTTTCCCATTGTCTCCTCTTTACACTGGAAAAACGGTATGTCTGTAAGGTAAGAAGCGTTCTATAAAAATAACCTAGTCGACAACAATATTAATTGTTACAGATCCTATTGTTTCCATTTTTAGAATGAGCTCATTAATCTCCAACCACAATCTCACAGAGAAAGTGAGTGTGTGCAATGCTGGGCAGTAAATGGAGCAAAAACCTTCCAAACATTAGAATTGTTAATATTATTATTTTTCATGCTATATTCATTACTTTGTTTATGGCAGGGCAGAAACAATGGAGACTTTTTAGTGAATTACTCTTGTAAACATGTCAAGGGCTAATATAATGTGGACAGTTTCAGGCTATTCAAGAAAGAATGTATGTGTTGTATATATTACTGGAAAGTACTCCCTTTACATCACACCACAGGTGTAATTTAGTAGTTTTCAACTAATTGATAAACATTTAGGAAGATCTTTATGTGCATTTTTTTTATTAAGCATTTTATATACTATTAATTTCTTTCTATTTTAAAACATTTTTAAATGTACAGTACTATTTATTTCTTTGTGTATGACTGAGGGGGAAACAACAACAAAAAACTCCAGAAAATACATTGTTGTACAAATGTTAGACATGATGTTTCATGCTTTTTTGAAGTGCCCCTATTATAGATTTTTGAAAATTACCTTTTATGCAGTGTGTAATGTAGCTGTATGTGAATGTAAACAGTCTGCAAAGTTGTAAAGCTGAAAGTGCATAAAGTTAGTTTATCTCAAAAGGAGTCGACTCTGAACCACTCAAACAACTTATTACATTTGTATTATGCTCGCCTACGTTCTGTGTGGACAGAACATCTTGCTGTACCTCGTTCGTGTGGATATCATGTCCTCAAGACGCTCTCTGCTGTGAAAGTAAATTCGGTTTATTTTCACTTCCAAAGGATGAGGCAGTGAATAATCAGTGGTTAAAATTCATCTTTACCACGATACTACAGCAGTATAATCCCAAACGTTTGCTGTGTTCCCTTCACTTTAGTGACGACTGCTTCTCAAATCTCAGAGTTCAACTCGGGATTAGCCAAACGCTTGCTCTAGAATGATTTCCATTACACGAGAGTAGATGTTAAATCTTCACGCTGATTTTTACTTGGTTTTCGCCAAGATAAGCACAAACTAAGACGGAACTTTACAGTAACCTATGGTTCTCCATCCATTTACGCTTCTTTCCATATGGTGATGTGAATCTCCTTCTGTCCGGCGTTAACGGCTGCAGTGTACTTGGCGCGTCAGCACACACAACGGCTGCAACTACAGTGTGGTCTCCCCAGTGGACCAGCACGACAACCGTCTGGATTGAGCCGAGTAGGGGACATCTCTAGGGTCTTCAAGTGGGCACCTTCCGTCCTCAGTGTTTCGTCGACTAGCCCACAACACCTCAAGAGGGCTCGACAGTGACTCTGGCGTCCCAGAGTCCCCTCCGTCCCCCACTCAACTCAGCCCAGCCCAGCTTACTGACCTTTACATCCCTCCTGCTGCTGAGGTTGCTCCTTCCTCGTAGTTCACATGTGACCTAACCACAATCTCACAATCTCTCCGCAACCCAACCATACGCGCCAACCCGTTTGACTAAGGCTGTTGAGCCCCACTGTCTTCGTTAAATTAGGTTCAGTGGCAACGGTTCCGTATGGCATAATACCTACCGCAAAACACAATATCTGCCCAAACACCAACCCTCATTCACGCAATATACACAGGAATGTAATAACTGTAATTACTATGCAAACTATACAAATAAACCAACAGACTCTTCGAGTTTTTCAAGAATTCTATGAAACCGTAGCGTGGCGGCCTGTACACAGCCAGCCAGAATATTTCCGTCTCAATCACAGCCAGTTGCTGCTCCTCTCTGCTGCTTCAGATAAGTTCTTTAATGTGTGACGCAACTCTTGGCCATTGAATCCAACGTCTCTGAGGAACCGGGTTGTAGATATGCCACAAATCCTCGACAACCCACTTCCACTGGATAAACCTGGACTTTCCATCCTCGCTGTTCTGCTTCAGTGGCCAGGTGAGCATACCGCAGTTTCTTCCTCTCATATGCCTCATCTACAGCATCCTCCCATGGCACTGTTAACTCTATCAGTTGAACAATGCGTGCTGATCCAGACCACAAAACAATATCTGGTCGGAGGTTAGTGGTGGCAATCTCAGGTGGAAAAATAAGCCGTTGATCAAGATCAGCCAGCATTTTCCAGTCCCTAGCAGCTTCCAGTTGTCCTGGGCGAGAAATGGTTTTAACACCTTTTCTTGATGGTTGCTCGCCTGGGCGGAGGAATATTGTCTTCTGTGTGTAATGTTTTGCTAGAACAGGTGGCAACTTATTGGTCATGTTACGCTTGCCTTCCAATGCTAAAGCCAAACATTGCAGTACTTGGTCATGGCGCCAAGTAAACCGACCTTGGCTAAGAGCCACCTTACATCCTGTCAAAATGTGCCTTGATGTGGCAGGTGATGAACACAAAGGACAAGAGGGATCCTCTCCTACCCAGAGGTTTAGGTTCTGTGGTGATGGGAGAACATCATATGTTGACCTGATAAGGAAACTGATCCTACTCTCTTCCATTGACCAAAGGTCTTGCCAGCCCATCTTGCGTTGTTCCACACTCTCCCATCTCATCCACTCTCCCTGCTTGGCCTGGGAAATGGCCTTTATACACCTCATCCTCTCCTCCTGCTTTCACACCTCGTTGAATACCAGCTTCCTCCTTTGAGCTGGGCCTGCCTTGTGCCATTTAGGAGGAGCTAAACTGAGCCCAAAAGCCCCTCTTCCATGCTGTACCTGTCCCACAATATCACCAACTTGAAGGGCAGCCTTTGCCTCTACCACAGATTTCTTTGCTGACCACTTTCTACCAGTTTTTAACACAGGTGCTGCCTCCCTTACACATTTGTCGTGTGACTCTACTAAGGTCATTTCCAGTCTGACCTTGGCGCACTTAAACTCCTCGGTTAAAGCAGAGACTGGCAGCTGCAATATTCCTTTACTATAAAGTCCCACTCTGCTGAGGCAGCGTGGAACTCCCAACCATTTCCTGATGTATGAACTTATTAACGCTTCCAACTTATCCACTGTTGTCAAAGAAACCTCATACACAGTCAGTGGCCACAGCAACCTCAGCATTAGACCAAACTGAAAGCACCAGAGTTTTAGTTTGTCTGGTAGAGCACAGCTGTTTATGCTCTTCAACCCTTCCACTGCTTGTCGTCTAACTTCTCCCACTCGAACTGTGTCCTTTAGATCCCCATCGTACCATCTCCCAAGACTCTTCACTGGCTTCTCAGAAACTGTTGGTATTGCCTCACCATTAACCCTCAGAGACCTAAGGGTATTTTTACAATAAATTTTCCGTCTGGTGTTATTCACTAAAAAAGCTTGTAAAACATCAACCCTTTTGTGCACAGACAATTGACACACCTCTTTTTTTTCAGGACAAATTGAACTTTCAGCATATTTGTGTTGCATTGATGTCACCTGAATGTAAAATAAGTTATGGGACCACAAAGACAAATGAAAAAATAAATCGGAAATTGAATCACTCAAATATTTTTTGAAATCACACACAAATAAATAAAAGCTAAGCAAATTTCCTCTGGAAAACAGTTTGTTCATGTCTTTGGAGTCCTGGAGCACAGGAATAAACATTATAACTTGTACAGAACCAAAACTATTTAAATTTTTCCAAAAGAATTCCAGGCGTTTTGGGCCTCATGAAATTCACTGGTGCCAAGCCAAAACAGTTCCTATCAGCAATCACAAAGAGGGCCACATCACTAATCTAGTTCCTCATCGGTCAAAAAGCTCTGTTCTCCTGAAAATCCATCATCCTGCATGGCATCAAAAAAGGCCAGCGCTGATTTACATCCATTTTTCTTTGTGTTTCTCTGTGAAAAGCGCGTCTCTTTGTGGGTCTCTCTCTCCACAATAATATCAGAGCTTGGTTCGTGCGTTCGTGACGCACACCAATGTTTACGACGGATTAGCCTGTAATTGGTCAACAACCATCACGTGAAAACATCACGTGATATCCAAAATGGCAGCTTGCATCGAGCTAGCGGCAAAAATGACGGAATATTTATAAATTATGGACATCAAGAGGCTCATACTTGGATATAATGTTTGAATGCCTGAAGAATGTTTTATCTACTACCTTTCGTTTAACTATCGAGATGCTCCTTGATTTAGAGGGCTTAAATTGCATTTGTGCCCATTCAATATTATCGGTTAACTTCCCCAATAACCGATTAGTGCAGGCTACTGTTGTAGTCATGGTTGTCATGTCATCCATGTATGCTCTGATTGGTGGTAGTCGCATCCCAGAAGCCAAGCGCTCTCCTCCTACTACCCATCTTGATGCCCTAATGATTACTTCCATTGCCATGGTAAAAGCCAGTGGAGAAATGGTGCATCCTGCCATTATTCCAACCTCTAAGCATTGCCATGTAGTGCTGAATTCTGGAGTTGAGAAACTAAATTGCAAATCTCCAAAATAGGCTTTTACTAAATTTGTTATTGACATTGGTACTCTGAAAAAATAAAATGCTGCCCAAAGAAGCTCATGTGGCACTGAACCATATGCATTAGCCAAAATCCAGGAATGTCACATGGAGCTCCTTCCTCTCCTTTTTAGCTGATTGAATTCGTTGCCAGATAACATTGATGTGTTCTAAGCATCCTGAGAACCCTGGAATGGCCGCTTTTTGAACTGAAGTGTCAATGAAGCCATTCTTTAATAGGTAGGTGGACAATCTCTGAGCAATAATGCTGAAGAAAATCTTACCTTCAACGTTTAATAGTGAAATAGGACGAAACTGACTGAAGCTTGTAGCATCTTTTTCTTTAGGTATAAAGACTCCACCTGCTCTGCGCCATGCTCTAGGTACAACCTGTTTTTCCCATGCCACTTTTATCAATTTCCAGAGAATTCGTCGAACTCCTGAAGCACTCTTGTACACTCTGTACGGAACTCCATTAGGCCCTGGAGATGATGAAGCCCTTGCCTTTCTCACAGCCTGCTCTACCTCTTTCCACTTAGGTGCACAGACCTCCATTTGGTATTCTGGTGGGTTGATAGGTGGTATGTCTGATGGAATTGACATAGGCTCATGCCTTTTTGCATCTGTATGCGTTTCCTCCAAATATCCTCCAAATATATTTGGTATAAAATATACCAAATATGCCCGTTTAGGTTCTTTTCTCTCTTATGCTGGTTAGTCTGACCAGGTTCACAAGTATCAATATGTTCATCACTAACTGTGCAAACCCTCCTCTCCTATATGACAGGGGTGCTGATATCCTGCGAGCTGTGGTTTGCTTCCTGTCGCTGGATTTCATTCGACTGACTTGACTGACTTCGTAAGAAGTACTGATCAATGCGAGGCCCTTGTCCCTTCTCCCTCAAGCATTTCATTTTCCCTTGACGAATCTTCAAACCCCTGACCGTTGTCGCCTTGCTCCAGCCACAGACACAAGCTTGGAGTTCAATGACTTTACTAACTGCAGATCTTGAACTAGTCTTACTCTCCATACTCATATCCGTTTCCATTTCTAAGTCGTTAACCATGTTGTCCAACATTGAGTCATCTTCCGCCCCCGCTCTCGCAGACTCTAGGGGTATTTTTCTCTTTAATTTCTCAGAAGCCTTGGGCGGGTGTCTCCAGCATCCTGTAAACAGAGCTGGATACTGCCGACAAGGGTAGCTTACCCTTACCAGCCCCATTGGGGTCTCTTTCCTCCTGTCAGCTGTCTCTCCAGGCTGTCACAAGGTGACAGAAAGATGGGTCAGTACCCAATTTATGTTTATTGATGTATATATTTTCTACTGGCTGTTCAACATACTTAGTTTTGTGTTTTATATTGTGTAGGTCTCCTGCTACTGGCTAACTCGCGTTATTACTGTCTTACCAAAATACTTCTGCTAATCAGCTGTGGGCCACTATTATCTAAAACTGCATCTATTTATACAGATTGTCTGTCGTGCTTACTACTTTGAGTAAAGATAAAGGATGGTGCAAGATGTGTTTTACCAACATTTATGTTACATCAGTCATTCACGTTAGAGCTCGGCTAACATATGCACCATTATTGATACAGTTAATACAGTTCCTGCATGTGCACTGCAATAAATTAGAAATATAAACATCGGTTTGTTGATGGACATATACTTGTTAATGCTGATGGTGAGGAGTTACAGTTGCTCATCTCATAATGTACCTCAAACTGAGTAGTGTTTCAGTTACGATGGTAACCCTCGTTTCCTGAAGGAGGGAATGGAGACGCCACTTCGGACTGAACCGACTAATCGGAATCTCGCTACAGAGGCCAATCTACTTCGAGTGTAACTAAACGAGCCAATGCACATTGGCGTGCAATCATTTGCAGCAGCTGCTCTGCCACACAGCGCGGGTATATAATGAGCAGAAGGTGCGATTGCATTTCAGTTTATCGCTGAGGAGCCGAGCAATTGGCCCGGCCACACAGCGGGGTACAGGAGCTGTGGCGACGGGACAAGACATCTCTGTTCCCTTTCAGTCGGTCATGTTCGACGCCACGTCGGACTGAACCAACTAATAGGAATCCCTACCAAAGCGTCACAGCTGCTGCCCCCTTTCAGTGTCCTGTGCAAGCCTCCTGCCCCTTCTTGCCTGGAAGGACGATAGGAGAGGGCTTACACAGAGAGTGTCTGTCACTGTTGTTCCGTGGTAACCCATACAGTAAGATTATTGCATAACACTGGTAAAGCGTGCCCTTTCCGTTAGGAAGGAGAACGCTGCATAAGCCACATTCTTCCCCGAAGGAGTTATGTGGAGATATACATATGGACTAACCCGAAGGTTGTACTGCATATGATATACTGGGTGACTTAGCCCAAAAGAAAAACACGGAGGAGCAGCCGTGGAAGAATACACATATGGGATCCCCGCAGGGTCCCACATATGGCAGCCAGCCTAGACCTGGTTCTCAAGGATTCAACAGATAAAGGCCTGGCGCCGGACGCTCCACCACATCCGGCTCCGAGGGTGGTGGAGGACTCAACAGGTTTTTTACTCTGGAGCAATATAGGCGCACAGTAGGGTGCAGCAAGCCGACAGAGCTGGGCCTCTCAGTGCTTCTAACCGTTTAGGGTGAGAACACGGGAGGAGGACGGCTCTACACGTAGGCTATAAAACCTAGCGAACGTGTTAGGTGTCGCTCAGCCCGCAGCTCTACAGATATCTGTTAGTGAGGCGCCACACGACAGCACCCAGGAGGATGCAACGCCTCTCGTGGAGTGAGCATGCAACCTGAGCGGGCAGGGCACGCCTTGTGGTTGGTAAGCCAAGGCGATTGTATCCACTATCCAGTGGGCCAACCTCTGCATGGAGACAGCATTTCCCTTCTGCATGCCTCCGTAACAGACAAAGAGCTGGTCTGAGGTCCTGAGGCATTGAGATCTGTCCACTGTCCACTAAACACTAGGCACGATTTCTCGACCGAAAATGCCTGCAGGTCCCCTACCCTCTTGATAGAGGCCAATGCAACCAACAGCATGGACAGAAGCTTTAAGTCTGCTGACTGCAAAGGCTCAAAGGGAGCATCCTGAAGTGCTCGCAGCACCAGGGAAAGGTCCCAAGAGGGTATGGAGGAGGGTCGAGGAGGATTTAATTGTCTCGCCCCCCCTAAGGAACCTGACGACCAGATCGTGCTTCCCGACTGATTTGCCATCTATGTGGTTGAGATATGCTGAAATAACGGCAACATGTACTTTGAGGGTGGAGGGAAAGAGCCCTCGCTCCAACCCTTGCTACAAAAAGGAAAGCACAGACCCTATCGAACATCTTCGGGTGTCCTCTCGACAAACAGGTTCCACTTCAAGGTGTATGCCCGAGCCGAAGCGACGGTGTTAAGTACCTCTGGGGGTAAATCACCTAGAACCTGGTGCCATAGGCTGCCCTGTCTCTGAGAAAGAAGGTCCTTCCTCAGAGGAATGGGCCAGGGAGGGGCTGTCACAAGGAGCATGACTTCTGGGAACCAGGTCTGGGTGGGCCAATAGGGAGCCACCAGAAGGACCTTCTCCCCGAACTCTCTCCAGATCAGCTTAACCGCCTGAGGGTGGAGTCACCACTCTCCCGGGAGCACAGCTTGCGATAGCTCGCTGGCCACACGGTTGAGCACGCTGGGGACATGAATGGCCCGAAGCGATCTCGGATGCTTCTGACTCCAGAGGAGGAGATGCCATATGCCCCAGGAGCCTCTGAAAAAATTCAGTGGGACTGACTTCCTGCCTTTTGAACGTATTCAAGCAGTTCAGTACAGACTGAGCACGTTCCTGCGCTGTCTGTGCGACCAAATCCAACTCCATACCGAGAAAAGAGATTCTCTGCACGGGAAAGAGTTTGCTCTTTTCCTAGTTGACCTGAAGACCCAACTGGCTGAGATGACTGAGCACCAGGTCCCTGTGTTTGGATAACTGATCTCGAGAGTTTGCCAGTATGTGCCAGTTGTCGAGATAGTTTAGCATGCGAACACCCTATTCTCTCATGGGAACAAGGGCCCCCTCCGTGACTTTTGTGAAGACACGGAGGGACAGGGACAGCCTGAAGGCGGGACCTTGTACTGATATGCTCGTCCCCCGAATGCAAACCGTAATCCTCAGGTCACCTGCGCTACTGCCTGAAGTAACCACAGAGGAGGGTTAGATCGTGGCAGAGGCGCAGGGACGCAAGCAAGAAATGAAAGTCTCGACAGCAGCTCCGAGATGGTCATCTTCACAGAAAGGGTACATGACTCATCCACGAAGGCTGCCTCAGCATGATCAATGCCCAGACACGTGAGGCAGCGATCATAACCATCCCGCGATCCCAGGTAACGACCGCATCCAGAGAAACACAAGTAGAGTGACATCTTTAAAAAGACGCAGCTCTACTTGTGTAAGCTCTTTCAGGGAACTGCTCTCCTTGGTGCTGAAGCACAGAGGGGAATGGTTGCAGAAAACACACACAGGGATGTATGCAGCTTGTCGTGTGCTGTCTCTCTCTTTGAAGGGGGTCTCTTACCAGCCGTGAGAACTGCCTTTCAGCGCTCACAACAGCGCATGGTAACAGCTGTGAGAACAGCCTTTGTTTTGCTCAAATGAAAGGAAAAAGAAAGAAAGAGAAAAACAGAGAGAAAGAGAGAAAACTCGACCCCGCTGCCACGCCGTATTGCCAGTACCAGACACGAGAGGTTCTTCTTGAAGAGCTCGTTCTCGTTGAAACATCAAAACTCTCTGTAGACAGCATTCGAAACGCTCGGCTCCTCAGTGAAAATCTGAAGTGCATAGGGACACTTTAAGAACTTGATGTATGTGTGTCTGTTATTGGAAACCATTGTAGAGTCATTCTCTGGTCAATTTGGGGAATATGTATTCAATAATTAATAATTAATAATTATTCATACGGGTTTGAACCAGATAAACTTTACATTATTAAATCTCCCAAAAAGGGATAATATGTTCCCTGCATCTGCATTCATATATGTACCTAGACAATTAACCACAAAGGATTATAATTAATTGCATATGTAGACTATATTTTACAGACAGGTTAAAATTAGCTCAATTGTATATCAATACTTAATCAAAACGGATTATAATTAAATATTAATATATCAATTATGTCTATCATATATCAACTCTAAGGATAGTCCCCGTTGAATTAATTTGTGATCCGATAATCCGTTTGTCCAGCAAACTGATCATGCGATCTTTATCAATTCTCACACAGAAATCATCTTAGAGACTCACAGGAAAGGCAATTGTTCTGGAGTGCGTTTCACGAAAGCATCGTTATCCAACTATGATCGCAATTTCCATTGAACTCTATTGGTAACGACGGAACTTGCGACCATAGTTGGCTTTGGGAAACGCACCCCTGGCCGTGAAGATAACCTTCCTGTTTTACAAAGATAGCCTGCTAGTTAAAGTAATTTTATACTTTTAAAGCTCGTAGCTTTGGATCGTACATTAAAGGTACATTACATAAACTTGTATATGAGCAACACAGACAGTCAATCCAATGAATATAAGGTATTTAATAAAGGAAGACTATGTATACGGTTACTAACGTTACAGGGAATAAAATTTATTTACAACAAAATACGACAATGAAAGAGGATGCATAAATAAAGAGAGAGAGAGAATGAGAGAGAGGGAGAATCTGGAAGGATCAGTGGCAAATTACAGACCTTAAAACCTTTGAGAGACAACACGGAAAAACACAATCTTAATGCTCTGAAAGCTCGATAACACGAATATACTTGCATATATGGTTCTCTTATGTTGCTGAACACGGCTGCGTGGGTGAGCGGCCTCGTGTCGTGTGTGTTCCGTCGGAGCGTCACGTGGTCTGCGGATGGTCCGGAGCGCGCACTTTCAAAGAAGGTTTAAAGGTCTTTGACGTAAATTACCAAAGAAACAATTCAGGCTAAGTTAATTTACTCCTCTGGGGAAATGAACAAAGTAGAAAGGAAAAACAAAACTTAAACAAACAAACATAAGATCCCCGGAGAGGAGATCACGAAGGAGTTACATGATGAAGCGCCACCCGACGAAAAGAAGAGAGCGTGCAAACACGAGATCCTGACTTAAAAAAAGTAAAGAGTTTACGCCTCCTTTGGGAGGAACCAACCAATGAGACTCCTCAGTTTTTGGCGCAAGTCAGTTTTTTTTTTGTCTTGTCAAGGCTCGTTCATTTACATGTTTTATGACAAGGGTGGTCAGAGTCATGACGCGCATCATTTCTACTCTCAAGAATGGAAAGAATGGAAAGTATAGTGTAATACATTGTATCATAACCTAAGATGCATTTTTGACTGGAGGAGGCCGCGAGGATTCCAATGATACCAAGCGAGGCGTGCAAACAAGAAAGGAAAGCAAGGTTACATTCATATGCATGAATATAGGCATTCAGAGTTTGTCAAGTCATAATTATACTAAAATAACAATAAAACACATGGGTATGCAGGAATATATCGTATTCTGTTCAGAATTAGTCAAGTTACAGATTTCAATGAAGGAATGTTTGTTTATGTGTGTGCGTTTTGGAGTGAGTTTCCTGGCCGCCTGGCCTGGCTCTAAGGAGATAGGGATCTCTTTGAGGCTTGAACCCCTGGCTGTGTGTGTGTGTGTGTGTACACAACGTTCCTTCTTGCCGGAAAGGGGGAAGGTTTTGCGATGATAACGTCTGTGTGAAGCTGGCTCATCGCTGGTTTTATGGGTGTTTTTGTTTTAACTCACGTTCGCTATGAAAGTGTCAATGAACGCCATTAGGAACAGACTTCCTGTCGCTTGCTGGTGACTTACTAGACGCGAGTCAAATGTTATGGCACAGGTGTAATTACACTATTTAGCACAAACAGGGCTACCATAATATGTGAGCAACATGTATGTACATATTTGTATTTTTGAGAGAATATTGTTTATGCATGGTTATTGAAAAAAACTAAAAATTAAAGTTTCTGAAATAAGGCCACAAAACACATATTGATTATTTCTTCACAAGACTTTTGAAAATTGTATCACATAGCCTAGAATATTTGCTCCAAAACTATGTGAGAATCATCCTGACTACTCATTCAGATAAGTCAATAAAGTATTTTACATTTTTAATGACGTGTTTTGTGTCAGAAAGCTTTATGCGAAGGGGCATGATCTCTCATTAATATGTATGCATTTCACACCTGAGAAAGACAAAGACCCTCCCATAATGGCCCTATTAGGTGCAATCAGGCCATATCATTATGAGGAGCCTTGCACAAAGAATGAGGAGATTTAAAAAAGAATGGCTTTTAGATTGTTTGGATTTATTTACAACACAACATAATCCAAAGATACACAACAAAGGACAAAAAAGCACATTAGTAAACACACTGATCTAAAGACAGAGGCTTGAATAGTCACACAACTTTGTGCCATTCCTGAAACATAGTAGCTACATAGCTGTCATTTCCAAGGTGTTTGATTTTTCATTTTACCATGTTCATGTACAGAGACTGTTGAATGTTGAAGTCAGCAGGACTCATCAGTGGCATCTCATCCCTGTAAAAAAATAAATAAATAAATAAATAAACACCTTTGAACTTGCTGATATCAAGAGAAACTATATGGCTGCACGACTTTGGCCATGCATTGTAGATTTTTCTGGTTAAAATTGCGATTTAATTATATACAGGGTGCGATTTGCGGGGGGGGGGATGCGGGGGATTTCCCCCTTTCTGGTCAAAGTATCCCTGCCTCTGCTTAATTATTTTTATCCCCGGTGGGGATAAATTTATCCCCCCCTCAAAGTGATCAGTGCTACTACAATAGTGGCGAGATGGATCACAAAACTTATCACGGGTCCGTGGTTTGATTAAAGTCAATTTTATTTTAAAATGCGCTCCTTCGGCTGGCTCTGGTATAGCGGCCGCAGCCTCTCTGTAAACACCACTCTGCAGACTTGCTCAATGTCCCGCCCACGGCGCTATCTGATTGGTTACTCCTCACGAGTAATAGCCTATCAACACTTGCGAGACTGGGCAGTGGAGCTGTGTGTCGGAGGCGTTTAGCGCGGCGCGGTAGACGCGAATTGACACAGATAATGCTATCATTTCACTGTAGCTCAGCATCGCAATGTAACGTTAACGTTGTTACTTTAACAGCAGTACAACTGTTTCTACTGTGATGGTTTAACTTTGCAATCAATCCATGGTTCAGCAAACAGATAGAAGTAGCCTAGCCTAAACTAAGTAAAGCGCTGTAATGTGAACTGTCAGTGCAATAGAACAATAAAATCCGAAATGGACAACCCACTGGAAAGCTGTGGATTTTCCCACAGGAAAGCAGAAAAAGACTGTTTTCCTACTTCCTAGTATGATGCAAAGGCCTACACTATAGCCTATTTATGTTTAAGTTGACACTACGTTGTGCCATTTAATTTTGCCATTCATAAATAAGTCTTTTGACATGTCAAGCCAAGTGGCACTATCCATGGTACTGGGAGGGGGATTTAATTCTTGCGTGTTTTTTCGTTGTGCGTGATCACAGTTCATAGCTATTAGAGTAAAAATATTGCGTTAGGCTACTTCATGAGTTAATAATAAAAAAGATTTTACAATTCCTGCAAATGCAGTGATGAAGTTCATGTTCTCATGATTTATTTTTATGAATAAAACTTTTTCAAAACATCCCCCCCTCTGTTTTTTTCACAAATCGCACCCTGATTATATATATATATATATATATATATATATATATATGTATATATACACACACACACAGTGCTTAGAGAATAAGTGAACACACCCATGCTAAAGTTGACTACCCTTCACAATATAGACATGGTTTTATTTCAGTTAGCCTAACTGAACATTTATACATAAATAATATATTGTATTTAGACAGTATTACATTATTTACCTGAGGCTGAAATATATTTCACTAAATCATTATATAACCTAAGCAGTTATTAGCAAACAAAATAAATTACGCATAAGGCAGTATTTTAGCATGATAATCAGTGTCATAAACTAATCTAAAAACTGAGTGAAATATATGTAGTAGGCTAATATCACATTTAAAAAGTTTACACGAGCGTATAGGCCTACGTATAGGGATATTGTGACTGTGAGGTAATCTTTCCTATGTCAAAAGCTAGCCAAAACTAGACAAAATATAGTCTGAAAATTCATTTGGGCTCTATAATCAGAAAAGGAATTATATAACACTAAACAACTTACTCCGAGCTTGTATCCTCGGCGGGGTCAATTCGTTCTTCAAAATGCAGCCGTTGGTCGTCCGAGTTTCAAATTCCTCTGAGGAAAAGGTGAATCCTTCCCCGCTGTCCAGAATCATCTGAAGGAGTAGAGTGCCATTCTCAAAACGCAATGAACTATCAGTGAATCTGATGGAGAAACTTCGTGTTGTTATGGCATTGATCGCTGGGCGTGTGCTATGCATAACGTTAGATCACCTATTTACCATGTGAAAAGCGCTGGGGGCGTGGCGGCCTCAGCTAATTAAAGATAATGAACTGAGAATGTAAAAACTGTACCTCTCCTTGGTTTCAAACGGATTATATAAACTGGAAATATTTCTTTTTTTTAATAAATTACTTCATTTAAAAGAAGAGAATACAAGCTTTAACCCTCTGGGGTCCAAGGTGTTTTTGGGGTCCTTGAGATGTTTTGACATACTCTGACATTTGTGCTTTTTTCAGTTGCTTATAAACAAATTACTGGCAAAGGTGTAATTACACTCTATTTAGCACAAACAGGGCTACCATAATATGTTATCAACATGTATGTACATGTTTGTATTTTTGAGAGAATATTGTTTATGCGTGGTTATTGAAAAAACTAAAACTTAAAGTTTCTGAAATGAGGCCACAAAACACATATTTAGTATGTGTCCACAAGACTTTTGACTAATGGATGTTGTCGCCTAGAGTTTTTTCTTCAAAATGATCTGAAAATCATCCTGCCTTATCATTCACATAAAACAATAGATTGGTTTAAATTTAAAAATGACACTTTTTGTTTGGAAAGGCAATATGCGCAGGGGTGTGACCTGCTGTGATTCACACCTGAGAAGACAATGGGCCCGCATAATGAGCGGATAATGGGGCTGCATACTAATGACCCTTTCATTCAGGTGTGTCACTGAGCCACAAGAATGCAATGACAATATATATATATATATATATATATATATATATATATATATATATATATATATATATATATATATGCCTATATAATACAAAATTGGTTCACAGTTCCAATTATTTATTTATTTTTCAAATTGTGCTTGCAAATTGTATAATATCAAATGTAAACATTTCTAGTAGGCTAATTGTGCAGTTAATTCTCATACTGTTTTTACAGAATTTTGGGAATATATCCCAAATGTGTCACTAATAAAACACAATACAAATAATTTAAATAGGAGGCTTATATTGAGCTTTTAAGATTTACCTAAGATTTATTTATATGTAGCCTACATATATTTTTGCTATTTTAATAAAAAGGTTACAATTACAACAACAATTAAAATTTTAACTATAATTCAAATGTAATCTTTCTTTGTATATACTAAAGTATACATTTTATCATTCATATTTCACAGTTGCGGATTAATTAGTTTGAATATAGCCTACAATCGAACAAACACTATAATAACATCTTAGCAAACAAGTTTATTTGATGTGGCAGTATTTTACAGTAAAAACGACATCTTGTCTTTCATATGTAACATATCGTTTTTATGATTAGGACATATAAATATTAATTTGCAGTTTAATACGTTGCTTATACAAAAATATTTTATTTCAACATATTTCAGTCGATTTTTACTCATCTCAGTATTGGAATATAGTTAGGTAAAAGCTGTTCATTCATTCACACACAAAACCGCGATTCATATTCAAACAGTCTTTTTGTTTACAGACATTATTTCATATCGCGATTAGCACAAAGCACTTGAAAATAAAGAATGTACCTATTCCTCAGCTGGATCCGTTGCTCCTCCAAATGAAACTACCTGCACTTCTGAGGTAATTTTTTCCAGGATTATTATTAAGATAGTATTATTCCTCACATCGTCGTAAATATGAGTCTCTTTCGGTGGGTTATCCAGCTGATGTGTGAAAAAAATTACAATTCAGCCATTAGCCTACCTTCGTGATCACGCAGAGGTCTGCCGTGGCGGTCCATTCAGAATTCGCTAGAAGCTAGCTCACTTCTGATGAAAGTGGCCACCCTCAGGATCACAACGTGAAACATAATCATGTTAAGACTAATAATATAATTTTAATATTAAGCCATACACATTATCAAAACTATAACAGATTAAAAATGAATTTACGCTTTTATGTTTGGGTCTATAGGTAAGTGCAGAGTGAAGAGTTTTCTCTATGGCTCTGGGTTAGTGTACAGAGCAGGCTAAGAGTAAGGTAGCTGTAACTCAATCCAAGTCATTTAAGCAATTAACTAACAAAACACTTGTAACTTCTGTTTCAGCTATTGAGACATCAATTAAGCATGGCTGATACAAATGAAGGTTTTCAAATATTTTTTTTTTTTATTAAACAATGACAGACAAAACTACCAGCTAAAAAACTGTATTGATGAGGCTAACGGGAAGTGGTGTGAGCAAAACTGTAAAGAAAGCAGTATAAATTAGATTATGTGCTGGCACAATTAGTTACAAAAAAAAGGGGAGGTGGAGATGCAACTATAGTTCTATTGTGGCACTACAGGATATAAAACCCTCCAAGCCATGAATATGCCTCTGCCTGACATCAGGACCATTCAGAAGATGCAGCATGTTAAACTGGAGCCAGGTGTGTTGGGGGAGGTGTTTGATAGGCTGAAGGCAGATGACTCTAGGGCATCCCAGAGCCTAACCATTTAAATAAAAAAAAATAAAAAAAGGCTTCCTTTGTGAAAGGGACATCCTCTTTCTCATCTGTTTCCTGGGCCATATAAAGCAGTAAGAATAGGGACAGTGGTCAATAAGGGGAGAGAATACAGTTAAAAGCAGACTCAGAGGACATAGCAGGTAGCGCTATATACTTGGGACAACCCAATCACAACATATTCGAACATCACAAACATACTGTACATTGTGTCATTACCACAACAGGAATCATTATAACAGCCCTAAGCAAACTCAAAACATCATGAAGAGTGAGAGAGGAGGATCCTGGTTTGGTCATGTACTCTGACCTCTTACCTAATCAAGTCAGAGGGACATTAGTGGTTGGGGAGAAGTTGTCACCCGCTCTCTGTGATTTTCAATGATGTCTGAGTTCTGATGGCTATTGGTTACAACTGACATTTTAATAGATCAGTGGTCATACCATGGTTGGATGTGCAGCATTTGGATGCTCTAATCGATCCAATAAGGGGTTCCATATGTATGGCTTCCCTAAGGACATAGAGCGAAGGAAGAGGTGGATGGCAATGGTTAAAAGACAAAACCTGTGTCTGACAGAAGACAACAACAGCAGAAAACTCTGTCATGCAAGTAATGTTCACAGAGGTGACATGACAATTTAAAGGGGATCATATTTCCAAGTGTAGAGAATTATGACTATTCAATAACATTTGAAGTGTGCAGTGGAAACTGATTTTATAAGCCTACCTACAGGTACACTTTGAAGATGACCAATTTATTGCCAACAAATCAGGAGGAAATTTGAAGTTGAGGCCAGATGCTGTGCCAACAGTATTTATACATCGGCCTAAGCCGAAAAGGAGGAAAGCCACGTCAAGGAGTATGCCAGCTGTTAATGTCAGGAATAATGACCACACCTATTGTGGCACATCAAACATCGGTATGATATACGCAGCTAACAATGTTTCCCATGTTATATAATTCAAGGATAGACTACACTCATAATGCAACCTTAAGATTAGTACATATACAGCTTCAAAACAGTTAAGGGATTTTCCAGAATATTCATACACAACATGTAGATAATCTACAGATTTCTTCATACTTTACCATTGGAAATAGACTGATTTAGATGAATGTCTCTATAGGAGTGTAGTGTACCCTTAAATGACAATAGGTGCAAATCTGAAGGCAGCATACATATAACAGCAAGAATACCTTGTTATTGTTACAGAGATTGAGAGAGAAATTGAGGTGGAGATCCAAGGGAATGAAAGGGACATAACAGACAGAGAGAGAGAAACAGATGTAAGCATTACAGGGGCCAGTCAGTCAGAGGTCAGCAATGAAGAGGCCAGTTTGCCAGGGTCAGGTGCTCCAGGGTCCAGACTGCCAAGGGCCAGTTATGACCGGGCTCACATGGAGGATCTAATGAGGCAGCTGAGAATGGAGAGATTACTCAGAAGGAGAGCAGAGAGGGCTCTGGTAAAACAGAAAAGGATTAATTTGGCATTAAGAAAAAAACACAATTTGATTAATCAAAAGTTTAAAACAATCTTCAACACAGACCAAATTAGAGCACTTGGGCATTCAAAAAAAGGGGGAATACGGTGGGGGAAAGAAACCGTGAAAAAAGCACTTAGAATTAGGTTCTGCTGTGGCACTACAGGATATAAAACCCTCCAAGCAATGAATATGCCTCTGCCTGACATCAGGACCATTCAGAGGAGGACCCAGCATGTTAAACTGGAGCCAGGAGTGTTGGGGGAGGTGTTTGATATGCTGAGGCTGAAGGCAGATGGCATGAACGAAATGGAGAAGAAATGTGTGCTCACCTTAGATGAAATGTCCATCACCCCTAGCGTCGAGCTGCATCTGGGAACAGGGAGGCTGTTTGGGAACACAACATTACCTGGCCACAAAGGCCAGGCCACTCATGCCTTAGTGTTCATGCTGGCTGGTGCAACCACACGGTGGAAACAGGTTGTGGCTTACCATTACAGCGGTAATTCTACTGATGGCGCAGTGTACCGGCCCATAATACTCACCATCTTGGAAGCAGCGGCGTTGATAGGGCTTCATGTGGTAAACATCACCACTGACATGGGGAGCCCCAATAGGGCAATGTGGAAGTCTTTTGGGGTGACCTATGCCAAGCCGTGGATAGTACATCCTGTGGAGCCACACCAGCGCCTCTACTTCATGCCTGATGTGCCACACGTGGTAAAGAACTTGAAGAGCGCCTTAATCAATGGTCACGTCATCACCATACCACAAGATGTGGTGGACAAGGAGAAGCTGCCGTCCAGTCAGGTGTCTGTTGGCCCTCTGAAAGATCTGGTATCATACCAAGATGGCATGGCCCTAAAGCTGGCACCCAAGTTGTCTAGAGGCATCCTGGAGCCTAGCCATTTTGAAAAGATGAAGGTCAGTTCAGCAATGCATGTCTTTAGCAAGTCAACTAGTGCTGCTCTGAGATATATGGTGGCAGAGGAGCACAGACCAGAATCCTACCTTACCACTTCATGGTTTTTGGAGAAGGTGGACCACTGGTTTGACCTCATGTCGTCACGCAATGCTGTTACTGCCCTAAGTCATTTTAAGATGGAGGAGTATGATAAGGCCATCAGCTTCCTCCGCGACTCCATTCATCTGTTTCGGGGCCTGAAGATCGGTCCCAAGGGCAGCTGGAAACCAGTTCAGACAGGACTGGTGATGGCCACAACAACAATTCTGGAGGTCCAGCATGACTTGTTGAGTCAAGGGCACAAATTTGTGCTCACAAGCCGCTTCACCCAGGACTGCCTGGAAAACACTTTTTCGTCCATTCGTCTGAGGAACTCTGTCCCAACACCTGTAGAGTTCCAATATGCACTGCGGGCTGTCACCGTGGGTCAGTTCCTATCACCAGTACATACTGCTAGTTACCTGGAGGATGGATCAGACCACTTGGCAGACTTCCTGGATACGCAGAACAGCAGCTGCAGTCCTCCTGAAGTTCTGAGAGTGGAGCAGCTGGTAGACCTGACTACACCACCTGACATCACCAAAACAGAGTCCTGTGTGCTACACCACCTGGCAGGATACATTGTGAAAAGAGTCATCAGCTTCTCACTTTGTGACAAATGTCAGTGTGCACTAGTACAAAATGTCATCAATGCTGAAAATGAAAGCGCTGTTCTGCTGGAATTGAAGGAATTTAAAAGGGGTGCACTTTTCCGTCCATCTGATGAGGTTTTCACTCTTGTTCAGAACGTGGAGCAGCTGTTCCGTGTGAAGACGAGCGATTCCCTCATGGAGTCCTCAAATGCAGTGGCACAGCTGAAACAGGAGGCCATGTTACTGGACAGCAACCTTCCCTCATGCCATGACCTGAAGAAAAAAATCATATCCACATACATCAGACTGAGGTTAAGGATTGCATCAAAGTGCATCAGGGCTAAGAGTCAGAGTAAGAAGGCAAAGAAGACCCAACAGACTTCTGCACCGAAGGTCATAACAGCTAGGCGACTCCCAAGCACCTTACTCGTTGCCATGGATGTAATTGGCATCTCCATTCCCAGTCCACCGTCAGCAGCCCCCAACCTCCTCTTCCTTCAGCAGTCATCACCTGCAGTCGTCGCCAGCACCAGTCACCACCAGCAGCAGCCTTGGTTGACATGAGGCTGAAAAAAAGTGTTTATTTTGTTTAAAAAAAAAAATCATCTTACCATTCTGGATGCATGACCATGTTTTAGGCTCATCCTTGATTCACTGCTGTAGAGTAGCCTGTCAAGTAGTCTACTATTTGTTGTACTGAATAATACTTTTGAAGAACAATCATTAAACTAGTGTGGATATTACTACAATACAAAGTTTCCTCACAGTAAATGAGTATCTGAGATGGGCTCTGATACAAATTAAGTACAGCCAACACGTCACATAATGAAAAGTTAGTATATCCCAAAAAATTAAATTAAATAAACGTTGCTATAAAGGTGGTAGCGATTTACTGTCACAGCTGACGAAGTCGCGTTAGCTAACTACGTTAACGTTAGCTAGCAGGCAGTGCTTGAAAATTGGTTGAAACAACCAAGATAAAATATAAATAATTACGCTTTGCATGTACAAATGAAGACCAGTATAAACATCGCAAAGGGCCTCTGATACAATATAAGTTAGACAGTTGACAATTCAAAAGAGGTAGATATTTCAGAAACTTACGTTACCTCTGGAACAACTCGACGCGCAGCATTCACCACTCAAAACTCAGCCAACACGTAACATAATGAAAAGTTAGTTAGTATATCCCAAAAATTCAACTAAATAAAAGTTGCTATAAAGGTGGTAGCGATTCATTACCGAACTAATTAGATGCTATACCTTCACAACTGGTGAAGTCGCGCTAGCTAACTAGCTATCAGGCAGTGCTTGAAAATTGGTTGGAACAACCAAGATAAAATATAAATAATTACGCTGTGCATATACAAATGAAGACCAGTATAAGCATCGCAAAGGGCTTCTGATACAATATAGACAGTTGACAATTCAAAAGAAGTCGATATTTCAGCAACTTACCTCTGGAACAACTCGACGCGCAGCAATGTAAGTGAATGGGGTCCAACAGCCAAAGGCCAGTGTTTGGAACTAATCCGAGCTCCATATCCCGGAAGTAGGCGGTTAAAAGCGCCGCCATTTTTTTACAACGGAGGTCTAGGGGAGTGTCGCAACTCTTTCTCTCTATGGCTCTGCTAAAAATGACCAAAATATGAAGGGAGCGCAACGACAGGCTGCATGACCTGTCACTCTCACACCCCGGTTTATGAGTGGATAAAATCCATCCAATGACAGGTCAGCAAAGTTTTGATGGATGGGAATATTAACCAACTGAAACACGATAACAGTGAATGACAGTTTGCTTAGTTGTAAACAGAGCTGTCTAAAACAGGTTCCTCCCCCCGTGCGCTCTTCGTCATTTTACGCACAGCGCGCACAGATGAGCCATTGTTTTGCTACACGGAGTTTGTTTCAACGCACGGACTTTCTCCAACGTTATATTTGACAATCTCCATCATGGAGCGTCGACTAAAGAAGAGTTTTTGTGGTGTTGGGAGTGTATTGGACGCGGTGACGAGATACAGCGACGAAGAAAGCAGAAAGACACGGAGAGAGGCATCTCAGACAGAGCGCACAGTGTCCGTGCGTCGATTCTGCATGTTTGTTTATGGACTTGATACCGATTTAGATTGGTAAGTTTCATCACGTTCTCTTGACTTTTTATGTTTATGAAATATTGGCATTTTTTCTGTTCATGTCATGGTTTTGATTATAAAATGACAGTGGAGATGACAAAGACACGAGGCTATACGAGTAGCTAGGTGATACAGGGCTGTATATTATGTAGCTACAATGTAATATCTGTTATGTTTTCCCCAATATCTGTTTGATTTTAAATGTCATTGTAAGCTTTTATAAAAGTTGAATAAAAAAATAAGGGCTGTATATTATACATAAAGACATAATATGTATGCCACACGCACATTATATATATGATGCATTGATATAACAACAATGGAAGGAAAGGATTACAAGTCAGGTGAAGATGTGTGGAAAATATATATAATTATTACAAAGCATTTATAATCCTGAGCATTATAAGCATAAGGTATTTGACAAATAGGCATTTGTTATTGTAATATGATGTAATATTGATGCTCCTAATAATAGTATATTTGACTCAAACTGAAATCCTCTTTTGTGTGTGTTCCTGTGCTGTAAAATAGGCCTCCAACTGAAACAGATCCAGACTGGAATCCGGAGTCCAGTCCTGAGCGACGAAAGAGACCATGGCAGTCTTCATCTCCATCTGAATCTGCTTCAGCTAACATTACCAGAGGTAGAGGTACAGGGAGAGGGAGCCAGTCAGTACCTACTGTGTCTCTTAGCTAAGACGGTGAAAGATGGCACAATGTTGATGAGGATGTTTTTGCTATTAGAATTGTTCAAAATAAAGAGTATTTTGTTCAAATGTTCAAATGGTGTGCTGAAATAGTTTTTTCTTGTGTGGTTTGATGGGCAGAAAAGTTCTTAATTGATATACATGTATGTTGTATGTAGTGTTTACTCCTTATGTCATTTGGTTACCAGGTGTCCATTTGGAGTCTCCAAATGGCCTTTTGCAAAGGACGCCTAGACTTTTCTTGAATAAAAGCTTACAGAAACTACATTTTTGGGAGTATCATCTTCAAATTTGAATCAAAACATGGTCAGACATTCAGTTTTATCTTTATGGTGTTTTCAGGCCATTAACCTAAAAGTCTGATCAATTTTTCCCTAAATGAAGTTCATTCAAAGAAATCGTTAGTCACTTTAATGTAAATTTTACCTTGTTTTACTCTGTTCCTATGCTACTTTGAGTTATTATGACTCTTGGGTAACAAAGTTTCAAGTGTCTAGTTTAAAAAAATATCAGAGTTATGAATGTGGACCATATGGTTTAGGAGCTACAGACATTTGTATTTGGGTATGTCGTTTTCAGAAAATTCTCAAAAATAGGGGCGCTGGTTAAGAGGTTAATGTTTTTTTGTTGTTGTTCTGTTCCTATTGTTTATGTGCTCTCCTCCTGTGTTTAGTTCCCTTTTCCCTTGTTGCTTTACCTACCTTGTTAGTTTCTATAGTTACCCTTGTTTGTCACCATAGCAACCCTATTTAGTTTCCTTGAAAATTAATCACCTTCACATGTCCTGGGTTAACCCCTTGTTATTTTGTGTATTTAAACCACAGTGTTTTCCCATGTTCCTTGTCTGGTGTTGCTCCTCATGGATGTATCGTGCGTGGTTGTTTTAGTTTCTGGTTTCCCCTGGATTATCTTGTTCTTTGCCTGGATTATTTGGTCCTCGATTTGTTGTATGTTGTTTTGTTTAAATAAACTTTAGACTCCATTTGGATCCCACACCAGCCAACATTTGTATGTGGGCCCCATATGGGTATGAAATGGGCTGAAAAATGGGCCCCATGTAGGATTGTCCGCAGGTTACATAATGGCCCCATGTTAATTGCCCAGATGAATTTCATGTAGGATTACACTTGGTACTAGGCCGGACTCAAGTGGGCAACATGCACAAGAACAATCTCGGGCCCAGCTTTAACCCAGCCGACATTTGTATGTGGGGCCCATGTGGGTTTGAAATGGGCTGAAAAACGGGTTACATAATGGCCCCATGTTAATTGCCCAGATGAATTTCATGTAGGATTGCACTTGGTACTAGGCCGGACCCAAGTGGGGCAACATGCACAAGACCCATCTCGGGCCCAGTTTTAACCCAGCCGACATTTGTATGTGGGGCCCATGTGGGTTTGAAATGAAAAATGGGCTCTGAATGGGATTGTCCGTGGGATCCATAATGGTCCCATGTAAATCGCCCAGGTGGATTTCATGTAGGATTGCACTTGGTACTAGGCAGGACCCAAGTGGGCAACATGCACAAGACCCATTTCGGTCCCAGCTGCCAATATTTGTATGTGGGGCCCCTGTAGGTTTGAAATGGGCTGAAAAATGGGCTCTGTATGGGATTGTCCATGGGTTCAATAATGGCCCCATGCCAATTGCCCACATGGATTTCATATAGGATGGCACTTACAAACAGGTGGGCCCCAACTGGGCCACATGCACAAGACCCATCTTGGTCCCAGCTTTATTTCTTTTGTGGGTACTACAAAGTTACTACATGGGCTGAAATACGGGCTGTAAGTGGGTTTGTCCATGGGGTAGAAAACCAGCCCAAACTGGTTTTAGATAGATCTTTAAGGAAAATTACAGAAACTGGGAAGGAGGGGTTTTACGATGACATAGAAACTGTATAAAATGTCATGTTTTGTGAAAATCAAACAGGTCTCCTTTTTCAAAGCTGGGTGGCTGCGGTTTTGAAAAGGGTCCTCAGAAGAATAAACCTTTTCTCTTTATTACAATTTGCCTCTTGAAAGTTTCTTGACCTTTTGATGCTGTTTTTGTTAACCTCTGAAAATTGCTCTTACAAGTGGTGTCAGAAGTGTCGGATCCCGTGCGGAATCTTTTTCTCCTGGTCCTGAGCGGATTTGACGGAAAGTGCACAAAACCCCGGAAGCAACAGGCGGCCGGTCTTATACCTCGACGGTTTGAGATAGAACTCAACAAATTAAGGGAGAGAGAGACAATTCCCGCACTCAGGACCAGAGGAAGAAATCCCACTAGGATCAAAAAGAATCCGTGGCAATTACAGAAAAGAAAAAGCATTTCTGGGTAAGAAACTGCAAATTGTTTTATTGATGTTAAGTGTAAATTGATTATTGTCAGAGACTGTACCGTATGCAGACTGTGCAAGAGAGACGGGCATTGGAGCAGTGCATGCCCGAATTTGAAGTCGGATTGAAACGGGAGGAACGGAGAGCAGGAGAGGGTCTGGCTCGGAGCGGAAAGCGAGTGTCCACAAGACAGGGAAGTGAAATTATTTTTACTAACACACACACACACACAGACACGTAGGCCTACACTGATTTACACTCTGCTATCTGCAATGAAGGAATCTGCTTGTAAATCTTTGTGTGTTTTGAGCAATGTTGTGAATGATGAATTTTTTAGCAGTGTTTCCGATGAATGTTTAAAAAAGAAAAGAAAAAGTGAAAAGCAGTTATTGTGGTTGTATTCGTAATGCGTATAAAGAATGTGAGCAGACTATAGATTGTTGGATTGAAGAAAGGCAGGTAGAAGAAAAGAAAGAATTAGCATGTAGGGATAGATGGTACGAAAATTCATGAAACCATTGATAAAGGCCTGTTAAGGATAAGAGTTCTGCCAGTCCTGTTCTCCCTATTGTAAGTTAAATGAATCAATTGGGCTGATTGAATTATCATCAAGATGTGAATGACACTGTTATGCTGATGAGATCAGGACGGGGGAGATGGGCTGACTCCGGTACTTCATGCATTTACATGCTGAGGGGGAAAACTAAGTTGAAATGCTATGAAAGGTTTTATCAAGTAGAATGGGGAAAATTCTACACGTTAGTGATAAAATAATGATGTGAATGCGTTTTATTGTATTAATGTTATGAAAACAAGGGTATGAAGATTGCCATATTTTTAGAGTTGAAGGTGCAAACAGCTATGTTAGCTGTCTGTGTAATTTAGGGACTGAGGAGTAATGATAATGTTAAGTTGAATCTGTAGATTACCATTTGATAGAAGATATAGCTTCCAAACCAGTGTTGATGAAATTGATGACATGCTAAATTTCTTTATACTGTATGAATAGTAACTGAACAGTCATGACACAAATAGTGAGACAGAAGAGAGCAAATGCTGTAAGCAGCTCTGCTCTGAAGCTCTCACTTTAAAGAAATTTGCAGATGATGTTTAGTTTTAGTTTGATAACCATTGTGTTTTTGAACCTAACAAATAAAGACCTTTGGGTCTATAAAAGGGGGTAGTGAAAAGATGGATTAACCATCAACCTTCGTTTATTATTATAGTTGTATAAAAAACGAATGCATATATCCTGGTATTATTGTAGATGATATCTGTATCTAATAACTGAGGAGTGACTGAGGGTCCAGCTATGCTGGGAGTACAGCAACAGTGCTTGCTTATTTAGCCCGACTTCCGATATTAGATATGTACTTGTTCTGTAATTAGTGTTAATGAAAGAGACAGTTATGTCTAAAGATTCTGGAAATCAATAATGATGAGGATTATGATTTGAATATTGTGATTGGATCAGCCACTGGTGGATGGTCAAAGGAAGGCAGAGAACTGCTTATCAGCTCTGTTTACATTCCTGATTAGGACACACTACTTCGGGGGTGTGCAGTGAGTTGGAGTCGTTTGGAAGCTCAAAGTGACCAAACATTGGGCAGGGTCTGTGGTGCTGTAGTTGAGCTTGGCACAGGAACCAACCAAATGGCAGAGAGTGTTTTGGTTTTGGTCAGCAGGACATGTAGCTGTGGATGCCTACTGAGAAGGTGTTTTAAAAATGTGATACAAATTTGAAGAAAATTATGTGTTAATATGTGTTAGAAAGCAGATCGATGTTAATGTGATGAAATTAAAGGTTTAATTTAAGAAAGGACAGGAGATAAAACAATGTCATAAGATTGAAGACAGTAAAGCCCAGGGGGATCAGAAGGACAACTGTATTATGTATTGTTTTGACTTCACAGGGGTGAGGACAGTAAACGCCCAGGAAGGGGGGTTAAAGGGTGCCTCTAACCCCCACTGTTAAATTGCATTTCTAAAACCTGATAGATCTGGTTTCTGGTGGAAAATGACACAAAGAAACGAGTTGCAAAATACTTTAAAAAGTATTGCTAATTACAGATTGGTAAACTCTTAGAAAAGAAAACATGAAAGTCAGATATTAAACTATAGTAATTGAGAACCTGACAATTAAAATTTAGATGAAATTTGAAACATTATTATTTTTATAAAGATAAAATAGGCTAAGCAAAAGCAGTGTGACAGGATTAACAGTTGCTAAATGTAAATGACATTTGATTAAACAAAAGCTTGTTAGTGTTGACAATGAAAGAACTAGAAGCTGATGTGTTGATTTTAGAAGATTTTAGCTTGTGATTTGGCTGAAACAATTTGATTATCTGATGTGTGCTGGGGCTGAAACTGTCAGTATGACAGAGACTCAATCTGAGTTGAAATTTGTAATGTCTAATGTACCTGTATGGGCAAAAGAAAACTAAAAAATTGTGCTTGTATTGAAAACACATGCAACTTATGGAAAAGATGCTTTAACCCTCTGGGGACCAAGAACGCACCCGTGCGTTTTGGCAGTTTTTTTTCACATAGCAGCAACATAGACTTAAAATACTCCATCATTTATGGTCATATAAATAAAATCAATACATGATTATAAACTATAGAGGGTCTTCTTTTTGTGTGTACACTCACATTAACATCAAAACCTTGTGTGTGTTTTTTTAAATAAATAAAATAAACAGGGTGCGCTTTCAGCTCACTCTGTCTCCGCAAAAATCTTTCTGAAACATGTCTGGAAAATGAACTGAAACTCAGCTAATACTTATCACACAAACATGAAACATACGTCTAAAGAACGCTTTAAATTTCTACTTTTAAATAAGACAATTCACATTTAAAACAAATATTCTCCTGCAATGTAATCTGTATGAAACTGAAGAGAAGTACAGTTCCCTTTCGTTGTCACTCCGAGTTCCGTCGGATGACGACGAATGGGGTTTCGCTTAGAAAGCCAATCGACTTCGAGTACTACAAAACGAGCCAATGGCAAAGAAATGCCATGGGTCTGCGGAATTTGCATAGCGTAACTCCGCCTCACCTCGTGGGTATTTAAGGAGAACGCTGGCAGCAAATAGGCATGTTTTCGCTTCGGAGCCAAGGTGATCCTTCGTTCCACAAGCCATTCCTGTACTGTCAGTTCTTCAAGACGAGCGAGATTCTCTGGTGTTGGTGTGACGGCGATCTCCGGCGAGCGCGCACTTCCTGCTTATCTGTCTGTGGTTTGACAGCGAGTGTGTTTCTCCCCGGGCGCTTCAACACAGTCAGAGTTTCTTTTCCTCTCACAAAAGAGCTTGCACGCGGCACGTCTTTTTAAAGATGCCTCGCCCGTGCACTTCTGGTTGCGGTAGACTCGTTGCCGACTCTGATGGGCACGAGCGTTGCATAGTGTGTTTGGGCATTGATCACGCTAGAGCAGCGCTCGTGGATGACTCATGTTCTCTCTGCGGGAACATGACCATCGCAACATTACGATCAAGACTCAGTGATCTCGCAAGAGTGAGAGCCCCCTCATCCACACCCCGATCTACTGACTCTAGAAATAGAGCTAGTACTTCGGCTGGTGGCCAGGGTGATCTGAGGGTGACGGTTTGGAACAAAGCGGCGACTATCAGTCCGTGCCCAGCCGCACCCTCTCCAGTGTTGCAACCCGTGAGTGCTCAGGGGATTCCGGCGGGATCATCTTCGGGTGCCCCGCGGGTTTCCTTTGGCGCTCCAGAGGAGGACGCGATGTCTATCGCGGCATCACAAGGTGGGTCTGAGTCTTCTGGAAGTGAAGACTCATCACAGCTGCCACCTTCGGGTGTGAATACAGTTGTGCCAGAGTCTGATCCAGAGATGACGGCTATGCTGTCTCGAGCCGCCGCGAGCATCGGGTTAGAGTGGACCCCTCCGCCCTGCCCCGAGCGCTCGCGGCTGGATGATTGGTATTTGGGTCGGGCTGCGGATCCCCGTCCCCGTCAGGCCCCGATACCTTTCTTCCCGGACGTGCATGATGAAATCTCGAAGTCCTGGAAGACTCCCATGTCTTCCCGTGACCGCTCGATTTCATCCGCCTTTCCTCCCCTCGATGAGGCCGCTGCCCGTGGGTGCACTGGGCTCCCCCCGGTTGAACGCTCTGTTGCGATGCAACTGTGTCCTCAGAGCGCTTTTTCTCGTGGTGAGCCTAAGCACCCATCCAAAGCCTGTAGGTACTCGTCTACGCTAGTGGCGAAGTCCTACAGAGCTGCGGGACAGGCAGCCACCTCTTTGCATGCCATGGCCATTCTGCAGGTCTACCAGGCCCAGATGCTCAGGGACATGCACGAGGGCAGGACAGACCCAGGGCTCTTCAATGAGCTGCGCGCCGCCACCGACCTTGCTCAGAGCGACGAAGGTGACTGCACGCTCCCTGGGTTTGGTGATGTCCACAGCTGTGGTCCAGGAGAGACATCTCTGGCTGAACCTTGCTGATATGAAGGATGCCGAGCGGTCCCGGCTGCTCGACACCCCCATATCACAAGACGGCCTTTTCGGCGGTGCAGTCGAGGATTTTGCCCAACAGTTCTCGACTGCTCAGAAACAGACTGAGGCTATTAAGCATATTCTGCCCCGACGGCCCGCTGCTGCCTCCACCCAGCCGACCGGGCAGAATAATCAGTCTGTTCGCCGCCGAGGGCGCCCTCCTACGGCTCCCGCCCCTCCCGCCCGGCCCAAGCAGCAGCCTTCACCTGGGCCTGGTCGCGGAGGAAGCCGTAAGAAGGCGCCCCAGCCCTCTCCAGCCCCGCCCCCCGCTAAACGCCGGGCCAAGCGGCGCTCCTGGGATGGGCTGCTCAGGAATGATGTGCACTTCTCAGGAGATGGTGGCAGGACCACTCCTTCCCCCGGTGGAGGGCCGGGGGAGAATCTTTTGTTCTCCACTCCCCGCTGCTCACCCTCGGGTGGGCAGCACCCTAATGTGGTTAAAGAAAGAAGTGACACATTCATTCCTGAGCACACAGAGTTCTCGGACGACACGGTGCGCCGCCCCCGGGCCGTGCACCCCTCGTCCTCCTCTGTCCCAGAGCCGGATGACAGTGCGCGCCGTCCCCGGACCGTGCCGCTCTCATCCTCCTCTGTCGCCAGACCCCTGGCAGAGCAGACCCCCGTGGAACGTTCGTCCTTCCCTGGTCTCCTCTGTCAGGACGCGGTCTATGGCTGTACCCCCACACCGGGCCGCTATGCCGTCCACGTCTGGGTCAGCCATACCGCCTCGCTGCCCCACCGACGGGAAGTCTGTGGTTCGCATGACCCCGCTGGTACAGTCCTTGGGAGCCTGGCTAGAGCTTCCCAATCTGTCCCGCTGGGTCGCACGAACGATCAGGCTCGGCTACGCGATTCAGTTCGCGTGGTCTCCTCCCCGCTTCAGGGGAGTCCGCTCCACTATGGTCGGTGGCAATGCCCCTATCATGAGAGCGGAGGTTGCCACCCTGCTGGCGAAGGGTGCGATCGAGACTGTCCCTCCAGCCGAAATGAAGACCGGCTTCTACAGCCCGTATTTCATTGTTCCGAAGAAAACCGGTGGGTTACGGCCAATCCTGGACCTGCGCGTTCTGAACCGCTCCCTTCACAGGCTGCCGTTCAAGATGCTCACCGCCAAACGCGTTTTCGAATGTGTGCGGCACCAGGATTGGTTTGCAGCGATCGACCTGAAGGACGCCTACTTTCATGTCTCCATCCTCCCTCGACACAGACCGTTCCTGCGGTTTGCTTTCGAGGGGCAGGCATATCAGTACGCAGTTCTCCCATTCGGGCTAGCCCTGTCTCCTCGCATCTTCACGAAGGTCGTCGAGGCAGCCCTTGTTCCCCTCCGGGAACACGGGGTTCGCATTCTGAACTACCTCGACGACTGGCTAATTCTAGCTCACTCTCGAGATCAGCTTTGCGAACACAGGGATTTGGTGCTCCGCCATGTAGCCCGTCTGGGCCTTCGGGTCAACTGGGAGAAGAGCAAACTTTGCCCCGTGCAGAGGATCTCTTTTCTCGGTATGGAGATCGACTCGGTCGCCATGTCCGCGCAGCTTACGAGCGAGCGCACGCAGTCACTGCTGACTTGCCTGAGACAGTTCGAGGGCAAGAGTGCGGTTCCACTGAAACTTTTTCAGAGGCTCCTGGGGCATATGGCACCCGCAGCCGTGGCAACGGCGCTCGGATTACTTCATATGAGACCGCTTCAGCTTTGGCTTCGCGACCGAGTCCCGAGGTGGGCATGGCAACACGGCACTCTCCGAGTACCAGTTACTCCGACCTGCCGTCAGACCTTCACCCCGTGGTCGAACCTCAGTTTTCTACGGGCCGGAGTGCCCCTGGAACGAGCTTCCCGGCATATTGTCGTAACGACAGATGCCTCTACCACGGGCTGGGGTGCCATGTGCAATGGACGTGCTGCCGCGGGCTCCTGGACAGGACCCCACCGCCTATGGCACGTCAATTGCCTCGAGTTGCTGGCTGTACAGCTCGCCTTGTGCCGCTTCCGAGCCGTGCTCAGGGGCCAGCATGTACTAGTCCGTTCAGACAATACCGCGACCGTAGCGTACATCAACCGTCAAGGTGGTCTGCGAGGAGCCACGAGGAGCAGGTCACTCTGGTCGCGCCGTACTGGCCCACCCGGACCTGGTTCTCCGAACTCATACTCCTCGCGACAGCACCTCCTTGGCCAATTCCTCTGAGGAAGGACCTCCTTTCTCAGGGACGGGGCACCCTATGGCACCCTCGTCCCGATCTTTGGAACCTCCACGTGTGGCTCCTGGACGGGACGAGGCAGGTTTGAGTACCCTACCACCAGCGGTGGTGGCTACCATCACTTCCGCTAGAGCGTCGTCCACGAGACACGTCTATGCGTTGAAGTGGAACCTCTTCGTCAACTGGTGTTCTTCTCACCGAGAAGACCCCCGGAGATGTTCGATCAGTGTTCTGCTTTCCTTTCTTCAAGAGGGGTTGGAGCGAAGGCTGTCTCCCTCCACCCTCAAGGTCTATGTCGCCGCTATTGCCGCACATCATGACCCGATAGAAGGTAAGTCTGTGGGGAAGCATGACCTGATCATCAGGTTCCTGAGGGGAGCGAGGAGACTGAATCCTCCTCGCCCTCCTCTCGTACCCTCTTGGGACCGGGCAGTGGTCTTAACTGCCCTGCGCAGCGCTCCCTTTGAGCCTTTGCAGTCAGTCGAGCTTAACTTCCTGTCAATGAAGACAGCACTTCTGACTGCATTGGCCTCCATCAAGAGGGTAGGGGACCTGCACGCATTCTCCGTTGACGAAGCGTGCTTGGAATTCGGGCCGGGTGACTCTCACGTGATCCTGAGACCCCGGCCTGGATATGTGCCCAAGGTTCCTACCACTCCCTTCCGGGACCAGGTGGTGAACCTGCAAGCGCTGCCCCCGGAGGAGGCAGACCCAGCCTTGGCACTGCTCTGTCCAGTACGTGCTCTTCGCATCTATGTAGACAGAACGCAGTGTTTCAGGACCTCAGACCAGCTCTTTGTCTGTTATGGTGGGAAGCTGAAGGGGAAGGCTCTCTCCAAGCAAAGGTTGTCTCACTGGATAGTGGACGCCATTGCTTTGGCATACCAGCAGCAAGGTCGACCGTGCCCCCTTGGTGTGACCGCCCACTCCACCCGGAGTGTCGCGTCCTCTTGGGCTTTAGCGCATGGCGCCTCGCTAACAGACATCTGCAGAGCTGCAGGCTGGGCGACACCTAACACATTCGCCAGATTTTACAATCTTCGAGTGGAGCCAGTCTCCTCCCGTGTACTGTCTTTTTCAAGCTAACATGGGATCCGTTAGGTGTCTTCGCTTGCTCGCCATGCCACTCCACGGACTGGATACGTGCGATATTCTCCTCAGGTGAGCTTCCCCGAAAGCCCTGAGCTCCTCCAGCACTGCTGACGCTGGCGCCAGTGTCTATTGCCTGCGCGTCGGCTAGGTGCCTTCCGTGTGCATGGTACCTCCTCTGAGCTACCCCCACATGTGTATTTCCACTGTAAGCCTCTTTGAGCATGTGTCTTTCCCTCGGCAAGCCACCTTGCCACCCCTGGGGTTGAAATATTCCACCTGCGGCTGGACACCCCAGTGATTCCCCATATGCATCCCTCGGGTCATATGTGTATTTTTAAGTCCCCCCCTCTGGGTTGGCAGTAATTGCATACTTCCCTAAAAGATCTGGGATATGCTCCCCAGTGTACCTTGGTATTCCTGTGCTAAATAGGAGTCCTTCGTCCGTGCTAGTCTCACGACAGGGATCTCAGATTTACGCAGGGCACTGGAAGACAGCTGAGAAGGTGGCGTGATTAGACTGGTATCCCCATTCGTCGTCATCCGACGGAACTCGGAGTGACAACGAAAGGGAACGTCTCGGTTACGGATGTAACCCTCGTTCCCTGAGTAGGGAAAGGAGACGTTCCGTCTGCCTGCCACTTCCGCTGTACCGCGGGGATCGCCTGAGCTCAGTCTTGGCTCCTCAGCGAAGAAAACATGCCTATTTGCTGCCAGCGTTCTCCTTAAATACCCACGAGGTGAGGCGGAGTTACGCTATGCAAATTCCGCAGACCCATGGCATTTCTTTGCCATTGGCTCGTTTTGTAGTACTCGAAGTCGATTGGCTTTCTAAGCGAAACCCCATTCGTCGTCATCCGACGGAACGTCTCCGTTCCCTACTCAGGGAACGAGGGTTACATCCGTAACCGAGACGTTTCTCCTGTCTCAGCTCATTATCGTTAATTTGTTCACACCCACTCGCAGAGCGTGCTATTCATAAGATAGTGTGTTGAGGCCATATGCAAAATAGATAAACGCCCCCAGGCAAATGCTGTAAACTCTGTAAACACACTATATTTTTTAGTCAGATTAAGATTCGTCTTGCGCGGCTATGAGGAATAATCCTGGGACATTTACCACAGAACAAGTGCTGGTTTATTTTCACTTCGAGGAGGAGCAACAGATTCAGCTGAGAAGTGTAAGTGTTTTATGCTTGTGCTTTGTTCTAATCGCGATATAGAATAACGTTAGTGTCTGTAAACGGAAAAATAGCATACTGTTTAAATGTGAATCGTGTTTCTGTGTGTGTGTGTGTGTGTGTGTGTGTGTATGAATGAATGAACGCACAGATACGCACTGTTACAGACGAAATAAAAGACAACATTTCGTTGACTCGTTTTGGATAAAGTTTTTCAAATCAAATAAGCATCAAATAAGCTTCAAAATAAAGACATCAAATAAGCTTTTGTTAGGAGTTTCTGGGGATAGAAGTGTCCAGACGTATGCACCCTGTATTTTAAAGAAGAACATTTAATTATTTGCGATACATTATTCATTCACAAAGAATTCAGGGACATTCATGTCCCTAAAGGTCAGTGATGGGAATAACGGCGTTATAAATAAACGGCGTTACTAACGGCGTTATCTTTTTCAGCAACGAGTAATCAAACGAATTACTGTTTCCCCCGTTACAACGCAGTTGCCGTTACTGACAAAAAAAATGTGGCGTTACTATAATTGAACTCACTGAAGCGGTTTTCATCCGAGTAGGCTCTCTCTCCGCCATAGGACCTGCAAAGTTTTTTTCTCTGGTGTGTGTGTGTGTGTATGTTTATGAGGCGCCGGAGTGGACAAAAGCGAAGCGAGCGAGAGAGACCGAATGTGTCCGAGAGCGCGCTCAACAGTTGCGCAAGAGAGACAGAGGGTGTCCGAGCATTATATAGTTTGTTTATAAATAAATGACACATATCTGCAACGTTAATTAATTTACATGGTTATACAAATAAAATCTAAAAAATTACCGTCAGAGAACGTTCTGTTTAGGTTATAAAATAAACCCGAAAATAACCTGCAGGGAACATTCACAGAAAACATCTTTGTTTGACCGGTTGTAAACACGTGCGGCAAACATGTCTAGAATTTGGCTTAAATAATCTCTGATGATGACGTTCGCTATAGGTTATAAAAATAAACCCCCAAAATATTATATTTTAGTATTATATTTTTTTTGGGTAAATTGTTCAGTATTATTGAGAGAGCACTTGTTAAACTGTTTACTTTTGTTAGGAAGAAAATACTTAGGCTACAGTATGTCTACTAGTTGTGAAGTTGTGTAACAGTTTTATCATTTTAATATGCACAAAGAGTATGTATATTTTTTATTATTATTTATTCATTTTTGGTACATTTCTTAAGAAGCATAATTTATTTTTAAACTTATTTGTTGGCCAGTTGGGGTCTGTGCGATATTAAGTATAAACCATCTATAATGTTTTATTGTTCTACTATAGTAATGCTAATATTTAGAATAATATATTGAATTTAATAGGCGTCTCTCACATTGTCCCACAGCAACATTAAAATAGAATAAATTATTATTATAAAACATTGAACACTAATCTACACTATTAAGTGTCCATTTCATTAATTTAACATATTTAATACTGGAGGTATCCAAATTATTTGACATAGGCCTATTTGATTTTTTTTTTTTTTTTAAGTAACGCAATAGTTACTTTCTCTGGCAATTAGTTACTTTTATAATGATGTAACTCAGTTACTAACTCAGTTACTATTTGTGAGAAGTAACTAGTAACTATAACTAATTACTTTTTTTAAGTAACATGCTCAACACTGCTAAAGGTTGGAGTTTTCCTCATTTTTTTAATTAAGGCATTAAGATTGTTTATTCCTCTTTTTAGTCAACTTTAGCATGGGTGTCTTCACTTATTTTAAGCAGTGTGTGTGTGTGTGTGTGTGTGTGTGTGTGTGTGTGTGTGTGTATATATATATATATATATATATATATATATATATATATATATATATATATATATATATATATATATATATATATATATATAATTAAAAAGCAATTTTAACCAGAAAAATCTACAATGCATGCCCAAAGTCGTGCAGCCATATCGTTTCTCTTGATATCAGCATGTTCACAGGAGACTGTACATGAACATAGTAAAATGAAAAATCAAACACCTTGGAAATGACAGGTATGTACTATGTTTCAGGAATGGGCCAATGCTGTGTGACTGTGCAAGCCTCTGTCTTTAGATCAGTGTGTTTACTAATGTGCTTTTTTGTCCTTTGTTGTGTATATTTGGATTATGTTGTGTTGTAAATAAATCCAAACAATCTAAAAGCCATTGTTTTTTAAATCTCCTCATTCTTTGTGCAAGGCTCCTCATAATGATATGGCCTGATAGCACCTAATAGGGCCATTATGGGAGGGTCTTTGTCTTTCTCAGGTGTGAAATGCCATACATATTAATGAGAGATCACGCCTCCTCGCATAAAGCTTTCTCAAACAAAACACGTCATACACATTCTAAAAGACTTTATTGACTTATCTGAATGAGTAGTCAGGATGATTCTCACATAGTTTTGGAGCAAATATTCTAGACTATGTGATACAATTTTCAAAAGTCTTGTGAAGAAATAATCAATATGTGTTTTGTGGCCTTATTTCAGAAACTTTTATTTTTAAGTTTTTCAATAACCATGCATAAATAATATTCTCTCAAAAATACAAACATGTACATACATGTTGCTCACATATTATGGTAGCCCCGTTTGTGCTATATAGAGTGAATTTACACCTTTGCCATTAACATGTTTATAAATAACTGAAAAAAGCACAAATGTCAGTGCATGTCAAAACATCACAAGGGCCCCAAAAACACCTTGGTCCCCAGAGGGTTAACTAGTGATGAAGAGAATGAGAAATAATGTAGATATGACAAAACTATTTGTGAAAAGATAAATGAGTGTAAACAAAGATGGCGTAATGATGACTTTTTTAACAGTGTGGTTGTCATTTCAGAGTAAGAGCTTAAAGATTATTTAAATTAGTTATTAAATTATGAAGACATTAGTATGTTTTCCTTGGAACCACAGTTGAATCATTCCCAATACAACCAGGAACCTTCATCAGGAAAGTAAATGAGGTCAATTTTGTTCATGTTGAAACACAAAATAAACTGCATACAAGGGAGTAGTGGTACTCAGCAGGGGCCCTCAGCAAACTTCGTCAAAATATGATAAAACAAGCTTTAAAATATGCTAAGAACTAAAACTCTAGATATTTCTTAATTTAATTAACCCCGGAATTTCTATTTACAGTTTTTTTCAACTGCTAACATCCATTTGTCCAATCTGTAGTCACATTTTCAAAACTCTAAATGCAATTAGCACAACATCTGTCTTCTGTGACCATAGCATTGACACAATTCATGTTGTTTTCACACAATATGCAGTCAGTTAACACATTTCTAAAATGCTTAATTTCTTTTTTTCACACAAGCTTAAATCATGGTTCCCTTTCAGTCTCTCACGTTCGACTTAGTCGACGTGTCGACTGATCGGGATCATGCCAGGGAGCCAGTCATCTTCAAGTACTATTGAAACAAGCCAATGGAATTGGCGTTTGTGATTTGCATCACACACTCAGCCCCCGCGGCACGGGTATAAATACGGAAGTGGATGAACGCACTAGTTGCCTTTCGCTTCGAGGCCGATCGTTTTGATGTCTCTGAAGAGTGCTGTTGTTTTCAACGAGCGAGTGTGTCGGTGTTCTTCTGGAAAGACTCTCCCGGTGCTGGTGGTTTCTACGAGCTTTGAGCTCTCAACTGCTGTTGTTACAGCAAGCTAATTTCTGTGTTTGTGTGTATTGACGGCTGGTTGAGGGTGGAAAAGTGAGTGCTTCACTGTTTTAGTTTGCTGAATTCAGTGTTGCCGAGGTCATTCCCTGTGTGCTCCGGCACTGGTGACGGGTCCCATTTCTGAAAAAGCAACACGGGTGCGTTTGCGTCTTTTTCAAGATGCCATTCCATCCGTTCGTTTCTGGGTGCGGTAGGGCTCTATCCCCCTCTGACGGTCACAAGAATTTTATCACGTGTTTGGGCTTAAAGCACGCTGAAGCAGCTCTTGTGGATAAGTCGTGTTCCCATTGCGGGAATATTACCGTCCCGGTGTTGAGGTCGAGACACGCCTTTGTTCGCGAAGGTGGAGTCCCCATCCCCAGGCCCCGCTCTAGTGTTTCTTCTGGGCTACCTTCCCAGAAGAGGCCTGGAGTGCCGTCTGGGCTGGGTGACCTGAGGATTACAGGGAGGAGTAATCCGCCTGGCAAGGCCCTGTGGATCCCTCACTCCTCTCTTACACCGCAGCCGGTGGAGCTCCCCGATGAGCGTGCTGGTCCCTCTGTGGTGGACCGACCAGCTGTCTCGTTCGGAGGACAGAGGACAGGATGTCCATCGCAGCATCGGAAGGGGAGCTGGGCTCTGGAGATGATGACTCGGCTATGCTGCCTCCCTCTCGGTTGGATGATTGGTTTCTCGGAGCGGGTCGGTCTGGTTGTCAGCCCGCCGCTCTGGTACCTTTCTTTCCTGAAGTGCATGAGGAGTTGACAAGGGCATGGATGGCACCTTTCTCTGCCAGAAATCACCTGAGAAGCTCCTCCCCCCTCACTATCCTTGATGGGGGAGCGGTGATGGGTTACGAGGTTATCCCTCCAGTGTGGCGCGGTCTGTTGCGATGCAGCTGTTTTCCAGCGACCGCTACCTCATGGAAGGGGGATCCTCGTCTCCCCTGTAAGGCCTGTAAGTTTTCATCCGTTCTAACGGGCAAGGCTTACAAAGCCTGTGGGCAAGCCGCTTCCTCACTGCATGCCATGGCGTTGCTTCAGGTCCACCAGGCCCAAGCACTCATGAACATGCACAAGGGTAGCCCAGACCGTGAGCTCATGGGTGAGCTTTGCACTGCAAACGACCTCGCCCTCCGGGGCACGAAGGTTGCAGCTTGTGCGATCGGTCTGGCGATGTCCACCCTTGTGGTCCAGGAGCGCCATCTCTGGCTCAACCTGGCTGATATGAGAGAAGCGGACAAGGTTCAGTTCCTGGACTCACCCATTTCACAAGTTGGGCTGTTCGGCGACGCGGTAGAGAACTTTGCTCAGCAGTTCTCTGCCGCCCAGAAGCAGACGGAGGCCCTCCGGCACATCCTGACCCGGTGGCCTGCTGTTGCCTCCACCCGACCGCCAGTGGCAGATCCTCCGCATGCTTGTTGCCGAGGGTAGCCCGCCTGCAGCTGCCTCGGCTCCCGCTGGACCATCGCAGCAGCCTCCACCCAGGTCGCAGCGTGGAGCCGGCCGCAGAAGGGGCGCCCTGTCCGCTTCAGGCGCTGCCAAGCAAAAGCGTTAAACCTGAGTGGGCCAACCAGGGATGCTCTTGGACGCACTGCCTACACTCGTAGGAGGGCCGGGTGAAGTTTTTGTTTTGTGTGTGTGTCTGTTCCGCCCACACCCACACCCACATATTCAAAGAAAGAGCAATTTCTCCCTTCCTGGGCCCCAAGAGGGCTAGTTGGCGGTGTGTGACCCTGCAAAGCCTTGTACCCTTCAGCCCCCTCTTGTTAGCCAGCCGGCAGCTGGGCGTGGTTCGAGGACCTGGTCAGCCGCCTTCTCATGCATCCCCTGCCGCTCAGTGTAGTCAGGTAAGTGCTGCGCTGCACTGCACACGCAGATCCCGCTTTGGGCCGCCTTCGGGCCTCTCGAGCTGGGTCCATGTCCTCCACCTCACTGCCCCACCTCAGGTACGTCTGTGGTCTCCCGGTACGCTGTGTGGAAGCCAAAAGTTCTCCCAACAGGTCCACCTGGCCACAAACTGACCAGCAGACTTGGCTTGCGATTCATTTTCAGTGATATTCATCATAACTAGGTGTTGAGCAGAGATGCTCCTAAAATTTGTGATATTTAACACACCTACGTGTTGAGCGCTGCTCCTGTCCTGTGTGCGTACATCACAGTTCTACTGGCGAAGGACGCGATGTAGCTTCTCCCTCCAGCCGATATGAAGACTGGTTTCTATAAACCCGCACTTCATTGTACCCTAGATATGTGGTGGGTTACGGCCATCTTGGACTTGGTCAATTGAAACGGGCCCTTTTTCGAAAGCCTCCGTTCAAGTTGCTAAAACAGAGATGCATTTCCAAATGCTCCGTCCCCAAGGTTGGTCTACAAGTACTTCAGATCTCTATCCTTCCACTCCACAGACCATCCTGTGTTCTTGCATTCGAAGGTGCGAAGAATCAGTACAAAGTCCTACCCTTCGAGTGCTCCATAGCCAGTTGGGTCTTCAGGTCAACTGGGAAAGAGTAAACTCGCCCATGGGTTGAGGATCTATTATCTAGTTTGGAGGGTGACTCGGCCCAACGCATCTCTTAACAAGAGTATGTGTCAGGTCAGTGCTTTTAAAGAAGTGAGAAAGGGTCCCACCGAAACTTATTCAGAGGCTCCTGGGGCATATGGCAGACACAGCCCTATGGCTTCCTCCACATGAAGACCGCTTCAGCACTGGCTCCCGGCTCGGTCCCAAGGTGGCCGTGGCAGAGTGGGAGGCCCCGTGTAACAATCACCCTGGCCTGCCGCCAAACCCTCAACCCGTAAACAGACCATTGTTTCTCTGGGCCAACGGCTCCTATAACTAGTTTCCACCATTACCGGCTGTGGGGCCACGTACAAAAGGCATGCAGTAACAGAGGTCTGGGCGCCCTCTGACTGCATTGGTATCAATTTCCTCGAGTTGCTTGCAGTTCACCTCACTTTGAGACACCGCTGCTCAGCGAGCTTGTACTGGTCTGAAAAGACAGCATTGCGACCATTGAGTTACTCTCCCCTCGCATCTTGCAACTCGCACACCACCTCCTCCTCGGAATCAGAAGCTGCTGAGATCGCTTCATTCCACGTATTACTGCTGGCCTGCTCAATCATGCCGCTGACAAGCCTCACGACAGCACTAGCCCAGGGTGAGTGGAAACTCCGCCCCCAGGTGGTCCAGCTGTTTGGTACCACTTCGGGGCCACACAGTTACATCTGTTGCCCCTCCGGACTCGTCCCTCGGCCAGTTCTTCTTTCTCCTGTCTGAGTGAACATTCCTTGACACAGAAAAGATTCTGGCCACAGCTGACCCCGGGGCCGTCAAAGAAATGTGTTCCCCAGTGAGCCTTCTTGCACAAAACTGTGCTAAGGTCAGGGAGGAGATGGAGCAGGTCTTGTTGGCCCAACCAGACCTCTCTACTCTCGACAGCCCTTCCTGACTCCTTCCTCTTAGCACTTTTTCAAAGACGGGGCACAAGGCACCCGCGTTCTGACCCTGGATATCCAGGTCTGGTTCTAAAAAGAACGGGACGCGGAGTTTCTGGTTATTACCGCAAGAAAAATATGCCATAGAGACCCTCACTTCTGTTGAGCAGCCTCTCAAAAATGAGGCTTGCTCCCCCTTAGAAGTGAAACCTATTCGTTGAACAAAGTCTTCTCTCCGTGAGGAGATCCCGAATGTTTTCGACCACTTCAGTGTTTTCTTCCTGCTAGGTGGGTTGGAGTGAGGCTGTCTCTTCCACCCTCAAAATGTATGTTGCCTCTGTATTGCACATCATGATGCAGTAGGGTGCAAATCCTTGGGAAGCATGATTTGATCATCAGGTTCCTGAGGGGAGCAAGGAGAATAAATCCGCCTTTTTTTTTAAATCCGCTCTTTACCCTTGGGATTATCTTTGGTGCTACTGCACTGTAGAGACCTCCCCTGAGCCTCTTCAGGCAGTGAGTTAACACTAGAACAGCCACGACGGTCATTTTGACCGTTTTGAATTTTATATCTGCAATAACTTTGTTGAAAAAATAAATAAAATCCTGCTGGTACCTGACTTTTCCTAAAAGTGTCTGTATTTTCATTTAAAATGTTTTTAATATAAATTACATATAAGGCAAAAAAACAAATGAACATATTTACCTATTTCGGCCATAGACGGTCATATTGATCGCACTGAATTTCGCGGTATTCTTTTGTTACATTTCTCGCGGTTGACCTTTGTCTATTAGGAAATAATCAGAAGATTCAATTGCAAAATGACAGATATGTTTATTGAGAGCTGGTCAGATGCTGGGAGAGTTAAGGTGTGCAAATGTCCGGTATGAAGCCCTTGGCAGCACAGGGACGCTGCGTGAAGAACCAGGAGTGCTGAACACGGGATGACACACGGAAAACGGATACAGGCAGGGAACAAACACGCAGGAAAAATCCCCAACGATCTGACAAAGACTAAGCGACAACAGTAACACTAAAAAGGGTCGAATCGCTGATCAGTTGCAGCGTTGATCAGAGCGGGCGTGCTGACCAGCTGCAATGATCAGCGACCACGCACACACACAACAAGATGAGAAAGGAGACAGCGAATTCATAAACCGTGACATTGTCTCTCTCACTGTCAAAAGAATATCTAAATAAGATACTTTTAGTTGTTATTATCTTGTTCTGAGTTATGTTGAATGGATATGGAAATATAGCTATCTGTTGTGAATATGCGATAATTACGAGCTACTGATATTATTATTTATAACTGCATAATTAAACTTGTTTAAATGTACAGTTTGGTGTTGTTTTGTTTTTAAAAGATATCCTAATACAATAAATGCATTAATCTCTCAATTGGATATTTATCATTAACCCTTTAGGCGCCAGAGGTTTTTTCCTAAAACGTTCGATTTTGACATCTTAATTTCAAAAGGCTATATCTTAAAAGTGATAAAAGATAGAGACTTTATGTAAATTAGAGAAATATTAAGGATGAGCCAAAGCTTATGTAGGGATTACATTTTCCCATCTAATTTGCATATTATGATGTCATATGGTGGCGGCAATCTTGGATTATAGAATTTTCATGAAAAGTCACATGTTTAAATGATAAAATGTAGCACTTCTTTCCCCCCAAAATGTCCATCACCTTCTGTATGCTATATTGCACAATACTGAATGCTCAGGTATATAGTAAGTAGTAAACAAACTGTGTAAATCATTACTAATAAATGGTAGAAACAAACCGAATGCATGTAGTGGTTGGCCTTTTGCTGTAGAGATTTTCCATTTACTAAATACAGTAGGCACTCTGATTCCATGTATGGGGCACATATATATTATTCATATGACATACAAACACAAGTAGACAAGACCTGTTTAGTTCAAACGCTCACTCGCCACGGCAAGGCACAGATCACGAGTGAGATGATACGAGCAGCGCGGCCAGATCCGCCTTGCGCGCGCGCGCCGAGTGTGCACAGCTCGGACTACTGTCATTGTCATTGCGACTCCTCACCCTGCCTCCACGTTTCCTCCTAACTGTCCTATGAATACTTCGACCTCGTCTAACATACCGAGTGATATTAGACAAAGTCTCCACCACAATACTGTCGCCGCGATTGTGGAGAGGCTCTGATAACATGTCTCACTCGCACACCAGCTCCGCTTTTGATCGCACTGATTCAATGCGCTCTAACTCGAACATTTTGTATAGAAACATGACGTTTTTTTGATTCGGGGATGAAGTATGACATGTCTGCCATCCAGTGGAGGGGAGGTCAAACGAAATTTGACACCCAATTTGACAAAATCGGCCGTTTTATTCAGTGCCGCATCTTGTCGAGTAAACTCGACCGTGGCGCCTAGAGGGTTAAAGATATAGAGTTTGCAATCTAACGGTCGAAATGACCGCTTGTGGCAGTTCTAGTAGTTATGGAATTCTGGCACTTCTAGTGTTAAAAGTCCTGTTTTTGAAGAAACAGTTCTCCTGCTTGCTTGGGCTCTACTAGAGGGTAGGGACTTGCTTACATTTCGGTCACCGAATCGTGCCTGGAGTTCGGGCCGGCTATCTCTCACGTAATCTGAGACCCCGGCCTGGGTATTTGCCCAATGTTCCTACCTCTCCTACGGGACCAGGTGGTGAGCCTGCAAGCGCTGCCCGGGAGGCAGCAGACCCAGGCCTGGCTTTTCTCTGTTCCGTCCGCTCCATTGCGGTTATACGTGCACAGAATGCAAAGCCTGGACCTCAGACCAGCTCTTGTCTGTTACGGAGACCAGCAGAAGGGAAGGCTGTATCCAAGCTGAGGTTGGCCAACTGTAATAGAGGTTGCCTTTAACTTGGCATGACATTTCCCAAGATGCACGTGCCCACCTGGGTGGTGAGCTCCTCCTAAGTGAGAATATTGCTCCCTCCTAGGCATTGACACAGAGTGTCTCGCTGAACAGATTTTAAATAGAATTGGGGGCTGGGCGACACCTATCATGTTCGCTAGAGAACTAGCCTATGTGTCGAACCGCTGCTTCCCGTGGGCTCCCTTCACATGAAGCCGGTTTCATCGTAAGCCCAGTTTGAAGTGTCGGCTTGCTGTGCCATTCCCCTCCTATGGACTGGATACGCAATTCTTGGTCCAGTTGAGTTCCCCTTATTAGCCGAACCCTGTCGAGTTCCTCCATACCCTTCGGCAATGGACATGGTGGAACGTCCGAAGCCAGGCCTATCACTCGTATGCACTGGTGGAACCTGTGTTAGGTTGGATCCATATGTTGTGATCCCTAAGGCTATTGTAGTGGCAAATTCTGGATCTTTGGTTCAAATCTTCAAAGTCTGGTTCAGGTCTCAGAAGAATAACTTTATTGAGCAGTTCAACAAAGTGAGATGTCAGCTGTTCATCTGATTTCACCGAGGCCAGCACTCTGGTCTTATACCTTTTTCTTATCGATTACACAATTATTATCTTTTTGCTCCTCCTCGTCACCTCGCCACGATTAAAAACACCTGCATTGATGTCCTAATTTTATGTGTGGCAAGTCCTTCGTACAAGGTTGTCTTTGGTACTTTTCCAGTCTATAATTCACATACAAGGTTTTTGGTACTTTTTCCAGTTCATATTTCATATACCCTTTGAACCTGGTGTTCTGTCTTCTGACAGTTTTTGTCTGGCCATAATCTCCGACCTTGTTTTCTCTCACATTACAGCATTTTATATTCAGACCCATGTATGAGACAAATGAAATTCTCCAACACTATCCCATATGTATATTCTTCCACGGTACGGCTCCCTGCGGCGAGCCCGTGTCTTCCCTCAGCAGAGCCTGCTCTGCCGTCCCTGTCCGGTTGAGTTTCCCCCGTCATAGGCTGGAGCCACCCCAGTGACATTCCGTATGTTGTACTGCCCGGTCTTCAGCCCACTCCATATGTTTATTCTCCAAATGTTACCTCCCTTCGGGCAGGATGTGGTTTCTGCAGCGTCCCTTCCTTCCATTGATAGGGTACACTTTCCCAGTGGTCCTGTGGAACAGCAGTGACTTCCTTGGCCTAAGCCCTTCCATCTCCGCCTCAAGTTGCGGAGGGATCAGGAGGCTTTTGTCCAGGCACTGGAAGGTGGCAGCACTAGTGGTGTTTTCAATGGTGATCCCATTCAGTCGACGTTGACTACGAACGACTGAAAGGGAACGTCTCGGTTACGTATGTAACCCTCATTCCCTGAAGGAGGGAACGGAGGCGTAGTCCCTTTGCCACTATTGCTGGACCACTGCTGACTCCGAGTTACGCTCAGCTCCTCAGCGAAAAAGCAACTAGTGCGTGCATCCACTTCCGTATTTATACACGTGCCGCGGGGGCGGATTGTGTGATGCAAGTCACGCACGCCAAATTCCATTGGCTCGTTCAATAGTACTCGAAGATGACTGGCTCCCTGATGTTATCCCATTCAGTCGACGTCGACTACGTCTCCGTTCCCACCTTCAGGTAACGAGGGTTACATACTGTACGTAACCGAGACGTTCTCTGAAACACAGAGTGGAGAGATCCACCAGCTTTGCCCCTCTTATCGTGCAAGAAGCGAATATACTTACTGGAGAACAGCAGCACTTGCAGGCATTATATGCTCTCAGGTAAGGGGGTGGGGCCTTACCTGGCATTGGCTGCACGCTTCTGTTTGTCTAGCCAGACTTGGTGCAATTGGATGCATCGGCAGATGTCAGGTACGGATGCCCTTCCCATAGGTGGATCTCTCCACTCGATGTTTCAGAGAACCAGGGTTATGACAGTAACCTATTGTTTAGTCTAATTATGTGATGTATGTGTGTTACTGGCAATTGTAAAAACTGTAATTAACCCCCAAACATTTAAATTATTGTAATTGTAATTATTGTAGTTATTTACTTTATTATATATTCACTAATTTATGTAAAATAATTATTTTTGTGGACAATGGGGGGCCTTGAAGTCAAAAAGGTTGAGAACCACTGTGTTGGATGTTTCAAAACTAGAAGCTGAATGTGGGTTCTATCTCCACTTTTGGTCGAAATTGAGTTTGACATAATCTTATCCATTAGGTGCTTATTAATGCCTGTGTGGTGTTATTTTTGTAAAAAAAAAAATTTTGTTAGTAGTTATTAATAAAATAAAAAGGTTCCATCTCACAAACCAGCAGGGATGTAAAAACTTTGATGCTCAATATCTCAGAACTACCCTAAACGGAGATAGAACCTTATAATTCTAAGCTCACGAGATGTCAATCTTGTTTTAGAGTTCACACTCAGTTCAGAAATAAACAAAAGTGACTAACTTAAATATCCAAAACTCTATCACAATTTCATAGAATTTGGCAAACATAATTTTTGGCCATTTCAGGACATCACCATCTTTGATATTTACTTTATTTAGTTTCACTATGGTTATGATTATGGTATGATAATATAATCATTGTCATACTTGTTCGTAAATAGTCACCCCATCCCAAACACTGACTTTCTTAACATATCCTGTTTCTGAGCTGTTCCCTTGTGCTAATCTGTATCTAGGGCTGTGCTAAAGAGCTGCTTTTTACTGGCTGTGTTGTCTGAGAGAGCTATACATCACAGACACTGGCCCTTGTCCTGTGAGTCTCCCTTTAATAAGCTATACACTTGAGATAAAGATGATTCATCCAAAACAAATGAATTGATACAGTGCAGTTGGGCATCTGTGAGGCAGTGTGTGTGTGTTCACAGAAGCGGGAGCCTGGCACACGCGACAGATTACAGCAGGAGTAATTCACACTAATGCTGGGCATATATCAACAGCCAAGATAGGACTTAGGCTGGCAGAAAGTGAAAAAGAAAGTGAGCGTGAGACTGAGTGGAAGCAGAGCCCTGCATCAGCTACACAGAGAGAAACAGAGATGCTAACAGGATTATTTTTGTTAGGTTGTTTAATCGTGCATGCACCAGAAAGCCTCCCATCTCTCAATCTGAACTCCTTTGAACCATGACATGCTCATGTCAGTTGCAGGATTACATTCAGCATGTTCTGTTGTAGGTTTCTAAAAAGAAAATAACTGGTCTAGACAACTGATAAAGCTGCCATGGTGGCACATGTGCCAATCACATCCTTGGAAAAATATTTTCTGTAAATGGGAAGCCTAATTGAATCACTGATCTTTTGAATTGTCATTTATCACAGAAAGCAACATCAGCAAGGAAAGTGGCAACGGTGATTGATATCACTCTCTCCTCAACGATCAATTATTGAAAAGATCACTGAATCCTTCTGTTACTTGCAATCTATCACAAAGACTTCACCACATTCAAGAACTTTGCAACATTAAAGGAATTAATTATTATTTGAGATCGGCAAGTCTCAACTGAATTTGATGATCATTCACTTGATATTATTTATTCATCTGATTTTATGATATTGTGTATACGTCTTCAGATTTTGTCAGTAAAGTGAGTATACACCTACCAACATTATTTTATAAAAAAATATATATAATTGATAAATGAAATAATTATTTAAAAAAATATATATGTTCATTATCATCATTCAATTTAGACATGTTCTTAAAAATCTAAAAACTAAATATAAGTATGGATTAAAATGCTATTTTATTAAAATGCCAACTATTAAAATGCCACAATTTAATCCTGTTTACATTAAAAAAACCTACTCTTGAGCATATTTGAGTTTACAGACCTATTGGTATCACAACACCTCCGAGATGAGCTTGAGCATATTTGAGTTTACAGACCTATTGGTATCACAACACCTCCGAGATGAGCTTTGAAGAATGGGACAAGCCGTCAACTCTTGAATTTCATCTGAACGGAAAGTTGCAGAATATTTAAATATCTGAAAATAAAGTCACACATACCCACCTCCAGATGTTCTGAATTCTCTCCCAAAGCCACAGAGCATTAATGAATGATATTTTTCTGGTTGTGTAACGTTGAGGCAGGAGTGAAGCGGAGAGAATCCAAGTGCAAGCATTAATTTAATAAACAAACAGGTAATCCAGGGCAAACCAACAGAATATGAACTCAGGACACGGAACTCAGGACAGGAGCAATAAACAGCTACACACAACAACAACCGACAACCAAACACTGAAGCACAGAGGTTTAAATACACAGACAAACAAGCTAAACAAGATAACAAGGGGGCGGGGCTAATTAGAAACACCTGGAGAGACTAATAAACAAGAAAAACTACAAAGGACTACAAAACATGGCACAGAACAGGAAATAACAAAAGTCCACACAAGACAGGAATCGTGACAGGTTGTGACCAGGGATCCTTAGGCCTGGCCAAAGGTTTTGCCATGGTGACAGGTAATAACACTCATATGATCCCATAGGCTGTCTAAAATAGATCATTATATTATTTTATGATTCTGCCTTTTTTTCTTTTTCTTACAAAAAAAAAGGTTGCTGTGGACATTTTCTTACTGATTAAAATTTTGATTATTTATGTGTGATGCTTGTCATGAGCATCATCTGAGCCTTCATAAGGTTCAACATTCAAAAGGTTCTAATTTGTACACTTTTGGTACCAACATGTACATTTGAGGTACTAATATGCACTCTTTAGGTAAAAAGGTGTACCTTTTGAAAGGGGACCGCCCCAGTGACAGCTTTTGCAACATGACATCATGACTTTGCGTAAACATACACGCCACTTTCAAGTCAAGTGGCGTGTTATCTATACGCATTTTGAGCTATCCGCATGTATGTCCACGCCGAAACGAACCGCCATCTTTTGCGTGTATGTCTACGCCGTTAAATGTCCGAGTGATTCCGCGTGTATGTACGCCGTTAAATGTCTGAGCGAAACGAAGCAAAATGTAGATCTACATCTGGGGAGCAATATTTTTTTTCCTAGGATGGCAGGGGAATTCCTAAATGGTATTAACCCCAGTGACGGGTAGGTTTAGGGATGGGGTTGGGGTAGGTCATATATTTATATATACAGTAATGTAACGTTAAGTCAACGGCGTTGATAAACACGCTGAAAAGCGATTATTCGTGTTGATAGCACGCCAAAAATGGAAATACGAATTGGCGTGTCATACATACGCCATTTCATGAGATCAGTCTGGCTTTTGTAGATTTTTTTGCTTTTTTTGCTTTATTGGTATGCATAATTTTGCTCTTTTGTTCCACCTTCAAATTTAGTCTTCATGTTTAGCATCTTGGCAACACCCTGAGGCTGCTATTGCTATAGTCATGCAATTACCACTTTTATTTACTTGATTACTTTGGATCAAAATGTCCAACATTATTTGTCAAAATTTTATTTCAATAACTAAATCAATTGAGCAATATAATTAGCATGTAGCAACAAAACAATTGTAGAAATATTGCTTATTCAGCTCAAATCACTCTAAACCTGTATTTTTCCGGTTGGCCCAGCTAATGTTCTTAACCTTCTAGGGTTGTGATGACACATTACCAGAGATAGAAATGCATAGTCTTTTATTAACTGTATACAGTATTGTTCATGGTATATTTCTTATGTAGCTTCTCTTTCTCTTAAAATATTACTTGCATGTACAACACAACACAGATGGAATGTTTAACACAATATAAAGAGCCAGCTGCCACAAACTGTGAACAAGCAGAAGTGTTACTGACTAAGCGCCCTAAAACTGCTGGTACTGCCAGCTTGCTGAACCTGTTGCCACGCCATCTTAAAAATACACTGTTCAATAATCATCCAATCAATAATAATTACAATTGACGAAATAGTAAAATAGCCAAATGCATTGCTGTTCTTACAGTTTTTTTTCAACTGCTAACAAGCATTGGTCAATACTGAAGCAACTTTTTCAAAACTCTTCATACAGACTGCATTACCAAGATGAATCTTGGCCAAACAGTTAATCTCACTTACAAAACTTATTTCATCAACAAGGGTGAATTAAAACATGCATCTTGCATTGTTTGCTGTTGAATTAATTGATTGTTAAAACCCTTGTGCTGCATTAGATTTTTTACGCCGTTGAGTGCATTAATGGACAAAAATGGCCACATATTAAACATTGCCTAAAATATTATATATTATTATTATTTTCCACTTTTACCAAATTAAATCTTTTAACCAGCATCATAACTACCAAATATTTATTTAATTTCAGGATTTTAACCCTTTAAATACCAGTTTTAGTGGTGATACCATCAATTTGTATAAGAGGAAAAAACACAAAAATGTAATTATTTTCCATATACTAAATGTAAAGTGAAAACCTTGGCTTTGGATTATCACAGTCTTGAATATGTCAAAGATTAGCAGCAACATTATTTTTGGTGCATTTTTTTTTGTGATATGTAAGATTTTTGAAAAAAATCACACATAGCGCGTTAAGGACCAACATGACATCATGACTTTGCGTAAACATACACGCCACTTTCAATTCAAGTGGCGTGTTATCTATACGCATTTTGAGCTATCCGCGTGTATGTCCACGCCGAAATCTTTTGCGTGTATGTCTACGCCATTAAATGTCCGAGTGATTCCGCGTGTATGTGTACGCCGTTAAATGTCCGAGCGAAACGAAGCAAAATCTATATCTACATCTGTGGAGCGATATTTCTTTTCCTAGGATGGTAGGAGAAGACTCATAAATGGTATTAACCCCAGTGACGGGTAGGTTTAGGGACGGGGTTGGGGTAGGTAATATATTTATATATACATAATACAGTAATATAACGTTAAGTCAAAGGCGTTGATAAACACGCTGAAAAGCGATTATGCGTGTTGATAGCACGCCAAAAATGAAAATACGAATTGGCGTGTCATACATACGCCATTTCATGAGATCAGTCTGAATTTGGTCCTATTTGAACCCATTCAAATATCCATTTTTGAACCCACTGTCATAATATCATAAAATCATAATTTCTATTCAAATACCCTGTCATTACCAAGCCTTGGGGTAAAATATTTACTTTTTACTGTTTTCCACCAGTTGGTACCATTTGTCATATAATTGACATACTGCAAACATCTGTAGTACTGCAAACATTTTCCTGATTTCTACAAGGTGATTATAACCTGTGCCTGTCTCACTACACATCAAAATTTGCTATAGAAAGAAAGCAAAACTACAAGATCACCATGAACATGAATTTTTATTTTTTCTATAAACAATTTAATTCTATAAACATAAAATTAGTGAGGCCAGCAGGGGGTGCTCTCCCTGTGCTCTGTGTGGGTCCTAACATAGTGGGACACTATACTGTCAAAGAGCACTGTCCTTCGGATGAGACGTTAAACCGAGGTCCTGACTCTCTGTGGTCACAAAAAATCCCAGGATGTCTTTCGGAGTAGGGGTGTAACCCCGGCATCCTGGCCAAATTTGCAGTATGGCTGCCGTCGCACTCGCATCAACCAGGTGGAGCTGCACATTGGTGGTGGTTGAGGAGATTTCCCCTTCTATGTAAAGCGCTTTGAGTGCCGAGAAAAGCTCTATATAAAATGTAATGAATTATTATTATTATTATTATTATTATTAAAACATATCAAAACTTCAAAACAAAATCATTCTTCAGCTCATTTGCAGGAGCTGCAGAATTGCAATGCATGCTCCTTACAGATGTAAATGCCACATTTTGAGCAGGTGGTGGAGATTTTTCTTTTTTTGTTAGGGCAGAAACTGCACCCCCTCCTCCTCTTGTCATGGGTGTCTGCAGACCCACTTTCCTCTGAATTTTCTGCTCAGTTTGAAATTGCCGCACCAAAGATGTGCACAGCTTTATAACTTTTGCATCAACCGCACTTGTATGATTTCTCAACTAGTCTAATCCAAAACAAAGGCAGACTTTGTTTTGGATCCGTCGCAGCTACATCTTTGTGTTGCCGCAAGATGAAAGGTGTTATTATTGTCTAAGGACTGACTGCATGGCTGTGTTTGTGCCTCTACGTATGTGAGAAATTATCAATTAACTTTGAAACATAGACTGCTAAAAAAAAAACGAAGCTGTGTCAAAGGTTCATGTCTGTGCGTAAAATACGCATGAATCAAACCGAAAGAAAACAATGCAGTGAGAAGCGCTTTCTCTTGCTAAATGCACACACACACACACACACACACACACACACACACACACACACACACACACACACACACACACACACACACACACACACACACACACACACACACCATACACCACTGACACACACACACACACACAGAGAGAGAGAGAGAGAGTAGACAGAAAGGGTAGAATATGACCTTCAGGGTTATGTGATTTGTCACTCGCCTAAACACCATGTATTATATTTAGGCCCTACACACACACACTTTTGTCAACGCAGACACACATTGCTCTCAGACATCCACACATACTCAGAAACATAATTTTAGATCATTGAGCCATTAAAATGCTTCATAACACAGTCAATAGTGCCCCTAGTGAAAACCAGGAAAATAACATGCATTTCCACCCATAGGGAATACCTATGTAGTGACGTCATCTGGTGGAATACACTATATAATGCAAATATAATGCTTTTGCTTCAAAATGAAAGGATGTTTCAACATAAATCATGATTCGTGTATTAATGATGGCCCCGGCTTTAAACGACGTTTTAAAGGGTTTCAATGGGACATTTTTGTCCATTATGGTGCTGAGTGTTACTATTTGTTCTACACAGAGTGTGTTATACATATTTTGCAAAATGGGCTAATTTTTTTTACATTTATCTAAAAAGTCACAATTTTGCCAAATGACATACCATTTGCATTAAAACAGCCAAAATGGTCAAAGAAATTAAACTGCAAAAGACCAAAAATGTCCCTAATGCAGCACAAGGGTTAAAAGTACTAAATTGAAAGAAGATCATACTGTTGTGTTTCGGTGATTAAACCAAATGTTCTCATTACATATTACAATAATCATATTACATTTGAAACAATGATTATGTGGACTGAAATGTGTATAACTGTAATGAAAGCATAAGATCAGGTTTTGAAAGAATGACTAGCTGTGTTACAAGTGTGATCAGTTTGGATTTTTGCACTAAGAGTTTTGAAAATGTACACCTTACTTATGAAAATAGTACCAAAGCGAATAAAAAACCTGTAACTTTTATCTTTAAAGTTTGAATGATTTTTTTTCACATTCAGTAAATCACTATTTCATTATAGGATAAGAATAATATCTTTTCATTTTACTGACTGTATTACAGCATAAATCTTTTTTTTTTTCTATATCTTTACATATAATAATTTACTTGCGAAAAATGTGCTTTTGAAAATGGATGGATGGACAGTACTGTGAGTGTTCTATTTCTCCCTCTCTCTGCCACTCTCCTTTCCCCATATGTCTACCCTGATCCATGTTTCCAAACAAAATCACTCTGAAGCCACCCTGATTCACCAAAATTACTACTGTAATAGAGACTAAAAATAGGACACCTGGGTTGCTTTCAGCTGAAAATCCAATTAGTTGTGTTTGGAAAAATTATCATTTAATTTCACTGTAAATATTCTGCTAAGATTTGAAATTTTCCGCAGAAATCAGAGTTTGCCATCATTCCGATTTGAATGTGCTTTTATTAGTGTTGAAAGCAGTGTGTTAGCATACTGTGTGAATGATTGAAAAAGTAGTAGCAGCAGATAAATACAGATACAATTTTAAAAACAAAACTCATAACTTAATATCACTAAAATTAAATAGAAAGTTGTGCTTACATACGTTTACATCCACACATGTAACGTTAAACACAACACTGACGTCTTCACTTCCAGGTCAAGAAGCTGTCAATCAAAAACTCAGTAGCCAATGAGAACTCACTGCTGCTAGCCCTGCCCCCATGAGAGATATGTTCCAGAATGAAGAACGAAAACTCAGGGAGCGTAAACGAAAACTTCAGATGCATAAATGAAAACTATGAGAGCACATTTGTAAGTTCATATCAGCGAAAGAAAGATGTGAAAACAGTTAGCAAAACATGCAGTGTATTAAAAACAAAGTAAAAAAATTTGCCTGCGTTTTTTTTTTTTCAGTTTCACAGATATTTTATTCAGTTTCAATTTATATTTGCATTAGTTTCTTGAAACGTTATAGGTTCATTATGATAGGCACAAATGTAATTCCATATTGTCAGTCACAGAACAGGACTAAACTGAGAAAACGCTTTTTGTGTTCCACGGCAAACTAAATAAAAATTACATGATAAATAATGGATAATGATTACAGAATTCTTGCTATTCATTTTAAGTTTTTTAAGTATAGTCTTGTTTAACATCATGTAATCCCTCAAAACGAGTTTGCCGCAAAAGTCACACAGACCGGTGCAAAATTTTATAATTTCATATTAAGTAATGAGTAAACTGCGTTTAATAAATGCGACTAAAAACATGTCATTAATATGACAAATGAATACAATAGAATCAAAAATATTGATGCCACAATTTTAATATTCGTATAAGGATTCATACACACATTTGTCTGTAAAGTTGTTCATACGCAGATAATGTACATTTTAGTGTTGTCAATATGTCAATATTGTACGTTCCAGTGTCTATGGAAATGTAAGTAGCCTAAATGCACTCATGAGATCACTTTGCTTATTGTTTTATCTGAATCTTCAAACTCTCAAGTAGGCAAGGCAAGGCAAGGCAAGTTTATTTATATAGCACATTTCATACACAATTGTAATTCAAAGTGCTTTACATAGAAGAAATTAAAATAATCAAAACAAATAAGAATAATTTAAAAATAAAGTACAGTACAGTAAAAACAGTCAGACGAACAGTGGCACAGTGCTCATTCAGTAAATGCATGGCTAAACAGATGTGTTTTGAGTCTGGATTTGAATGTGACTACTGTAGGAGCACATCTGATCTCCTGTGGAAGCTGCTTCCAGCTGCTGCTGGCATAATAGCTAAAAGCAGACTCTCCATGCTTAGAGTGAACCCTTGGTATTTCTAACTGGTGTGATTCTAATGATCTGAGTGATCTGTTAGGTTAATATTCAGTGAGCATATCTGCAATATATTGAGGTCCTAGTCCATTGAATGATTTATATACCAGTAATAATACTTTAAAATCAATCCTAAATGTAACTGTGAGCCAGTGTAAAGACCTGAGGACTGGTGTGATATGTTCATATTTTCTGGTCCTGCTCAGAATCCTGGCAGCAGCGTTCTGTATGAGCTGCAACTGTCTTATGGTCTTTTTAGGAAGGCCAGTGAGGAGTCCATTACAATAATCCACCCTGCTGGTGATAAAAGCATGCACAAGTTTCTCTAAGTCTTGATTGGAAACAAAGCATCTAATTATTGCAATATTTTTCAGATGATAGTATGCTGATTTAGTTATTGCTTTGACATGACTACTGAAACTAAGGTCTGACTCTAGAGACACACCAAGATTCCTGACTTGATTTTTAGTTGTTAGACCCCTAGCGTCAAGGTATGCGTTCACCTTGAGAACTTCATCTTTGTTTCCAAACGCAATGACTTCAGTTTTGTCTTTGTTTAACTGAAGAAAGTTTTGGCACATCCAACTGTTTACTTCATCAATGCATTGGCACAGGGAGTCAATGGGGCTGTAGTCGTTAGGCGATAGGGCTAAGTAGAGCTGTGTGTCGTCTGCATAGCTGTGGTAAGCAATTTGGTTCTTTCTCATTATTTGGCTCATTGGGAGCATATACATGTTGAACAGGAGTGGCGCAAGAATTGAGCTTTGAGGGACTCCGCAAGTCATGGATGTCCACTCAGACTTATGGTCTCCTATACTCACATAATAACCTCTGCCTTCTAAGTATTACCTGAACCATTTTAGGACTATCCCAGAAAGCCCCACCAGGTTTCCAGCCTGTCAAGAAGTATGTCGTGATCGACAGTGTCAAATGCATTGCAAGTATTGCAGCACAATTTTACCTCAACACTTATAGTTGCATTCATCTCACAGCATGGAGTAACGGTCACAACACTAGTGAGCATTTCAAGAACCACAACCCTGATTGTTACTGCACCTTTGATATCTAGTGTGACTTTTGCCTCACAGCATTTTTGTGACAACTGTTGTTTGAAAAGATTTGGCCTGAAAAGGTTTTTTTCAACACATGTATCACATTTGTCTCCCAGAGCAACATTCATCCCCTGTGTCTTATCCAACAGCTCTAGTCTTAACTTGTTTTGCTTTACTGCTATTCTCATGTGGCCTGCCCTGCAATCTTATTTTTAACCTCAGAGGTTCAATTAGATCTCAGACAGATGGGTCAAAAGCCTTCAGATATGACTCAAATAAGTTCAGAGGCAGATGAAGCATCAGCGATGGGAGAAGCAAAGGTGAAACATCTTGATTCTTCTTTATTTTTTTTCTTTTATTTTTTTGTCTGTTGAATGCTAAATATTAGATACATGTTTATTGCCCCAGTTCCAAGATTTTGGAATACTTTCATGAGTCTTGAAATAGTGTCGAAGTTTTCGTTGACATGTAATTTACATGACTCACAGAAAAAGTCTCAGAAAACACTTTTATTACAGTTGATGTGTTTTCCAAGATTTATTTTTTATAAGATTTTGTAACAATGTAAGGCATTCCTTTGAGAAAGCAGTGTTTTTTCCAGTCGAAATAGACGCAAAGGGTTCCCATATAGCATGGTGACATTGATACAATGTTGATGCGTCAACGCTAATTGCATTGAATTAACGTTACAAAGTGATGATGCTTTAGTGTCACTCTTGCACCCTCAGTTAATGGTGAAGCAATGTTGAGATTTCAACCAAAAATTAACGGTAATTGTATTGATTCAACATTACAAAGTGATATTTTATCAACATCACTTTTGCACCCTTAGTTAATGTTGAAATAATGTTGAGATTTCAACCAAATATCAACGGTATAGTATTGATTCAACATTACAAAGTGATATTTTATCAACATCACTTTTGCACCCTCAGTTTAATGTTGAAATAATGTTGAGATTTCAACCAAAAATCAACGGTAATAGTATTGATTCAGCATTACAAAGTGATATTTTATCAACATCACTTTTGCACCCTCAGTTAATGTTGAAACTATGTTGAACAAAAAAACAATGGTAATGCTATTGAATCAACATTACACTATGATTGATTCTACATCACTGATGCTGAATCAATATTGAAATTAACTAAAATAATCAATGGTAATATTGTTGAATCAACGTTACACTATTTAATCTACATCACTGCTGTTGAATAAGCTCTGAAATTAACAAAAATAATCAATGGTAATATTCCTGAATCAAGGTTACACTGATGTTGAATCTAAATCACTGCTGTTGAATTAACACTGACATTAACAAAAATAATCTTTGGTAATATGGTTTGATCAATGTTACAATGTGATGTTGATTCTAAATACATTTTGTTGAAACACTGAAAATACAACTGAAAAGGAATGTCAAACAATGTTGCCATCTGATGTACCAAGTTAATGTTGAGACAACATTAACATTTCAACTACACTTCAATGGTGCGTCAAAAAATTCCTGACCATTTCAAAATTTGGCGAAAACCTTTTAAAATATAAATGACACCTTTCCAGCAGTTGAGTCAATTTATTTTATTCAATCAATCAATGACAAAAATATATTAAAAGATTGTTCTTTAACCCTTGTGCATCCTTATGGACATTTTTGTCCTTTTCAGTTTTGTTTTTTTTATCACTTTGCCTGTGTTAATGCTAACTGCATAAAATTTGGCACAGGTGTGTATTTTTATTGTAATTTTACTATTTCACCCCCATTTCCTTTGAAAAATATTTTAAAAATATAAATTGTGCAACGATAATTGTGTGGGTGTGTTGGTATGGATGTCTGAGTGTGGTTAGTATGTGTGTTATAAAAAAAATATGTGTGTGTGCATGTGTGTGTTTGTAATATTGAGAGAGAAAAACTCAACTGCAAATAACAAATCCACATATATATATATATATATAAATATAAAAGAAGCCGGTGGCACCGCCACCCTGGTGCCTTTAGGGTTATTTTGCACGACGTGCAGAAACGTAACCCCGCTTTGACTGTCGAAAAGAAGTGTGCTGTAGAGCTTGTATCAGTGTGGGCTCTGCAAAAGTGCGCATCGAGGGCACATATCAACCACAAAGTATGCATGAGCAACCTTCTGAAACCTAAAATGAAAAATGAGACACCCTACGGTCTCATGGATTTAACGGACATATGAAATAAATACACAAGACCGAGTATTCATTTGAAGTGTGCCATTTGGGACTAGGCCTATGATTGTGAACCACAATAGCCACATATATGAGATCATTTAAATATAGAATAATTTTTAATGTCATAGCTCAATATGTTTTGCAGCACTTAAATGTGTAAATATAGAGGCCCAGTATTTATCTGGAGGTCTTTGTACAGGTTTATTAATGTAATTTTATTTTACGCTTATGTGTTCTATGATATGCAATGGAAGTAAATTTTAATGTTTAACATGGGTGTATTCACAACACATAGCATACAATATAATATAGTAAGATTATTCATCATTATGTTGTCTCTGCCTTTTCTGTTCTGCCCTGTTTTCCATTGTTCACCCTACCTGTCTTTTTCCATTCTTAATAAAAAGCTGCAAATGGATTCCCCTGGCCTGACCCTGCCTCGTTATAACACATATGCTGCATCTGCTCGCTATCTGCCGAACGGCTCTGGTAGTTCCGCTTCAGCACTGATGATGTTGTAGGAATAGTGCCCTCTGGTTGGTCTGGATTATTCGGAATTTTTTATTTTATACAGAAAAAAAGTTATTTATAATTCAGACGATATATATATATATATATATATATATATATATATATATATATATATATATATATATTTATATAAAGACACAGAGAATATTATTTGCCTTACCTGATTAGAACAATGAAAAAAAATTAATAATAACTAGGGAATCACTAAACCGAGAGAATTATTCTGATTTGATGGTACACTCAAAATATTTCACAACAAAACCTTTAAATTTAATAATATTCAGACCAGAACACGAATACAAAAATAACTATAATCAAGCCAAAACAAAATAATTTAAAACAAAACTGAAAGTAGGCTATACGGTGTTGGGCTCATGTAAATCTCTCTTTAGAATCAAAATATTTCAACATTTGCGATGTATTTCGATGCTAAACTATTCTTTATTTTACGCTTTGTAGCTCCTTCACCCACGTTCTAATATCTATCGAAAAAATCATCCTCTTCACTTGCAGAAAAATGTTTTTGGAAAAATCACAGTGGAGCGGTGCTTACTGTGAATGATACGAATTGTACGACTATTTAAATATAGAAGTGTAATTTTTATATGTTAGGTTGACTATTTTATTATTATATATTATTAACGCTATAGTGAACAGGCTGCGATGTCAAGATTGCAATGATGGAATGTGTGTGTGTGTGTGTGTGTGTGTGTGTGTGTGTGTGTGCGTGAGTCCCAGCAAAGATCAGCAGCATGGGTCAAATTTCATTACACGAGAGTGAAGAGCTGACTGAATAAATGATGAGGGAATCTGTCATTATACTCTTTTGTTGTGTTTTCCATGAAAAATAATAGGCCATTGAACTCACAATTCAAGCAATCGGCCCCAGAAAAGGCGCTAATTTTAAAAGGAAACTAACGGCTGCACGGGCATTCATAACGATGCGCATAGTACACAGCGATTTCATTTATAAATATAATTTGGACACAAGAGGGCAGTATAGCCCTATGTGTGATTTTGTGTTTAAACTAAACTATCACCCGAAGAGCCCCCCCTCCCCTCCCCCTCACACACACACACACACACACACACACAGTTTGATCGCGCCTCTCTCTCTCTCTCTCTCTCACACACACAGTTCGATCGCGCCCGCGCACCTCTCTCGCGCGCGCACACACACACTACAGCTTTGCAATCTTGACATCGCAGCCTGTTTATTATGCTGCGTTCACACCAAACGTGAATAGAGCGAAATGTATCGCTATTTAGACTGAATAGATGATAAAGGAATATTTTGTGTAAAAGCGCCTATTTAAGCGAATCTGTCATTATACTCTTTTGTTGTTGTGTTTTGCATGAAGAATAATAGGCTATTGAACTCACAATTCAAGCAATCAGCCCCAGAAAAGGCGCTTATTTTGAAGTGAAACTAACGGCTGCACGGGCATTCATAACGGTGCGCGTCCATGACGATGAGCGAGCAGAACAGAGCGAACGTTTTTTAGTTCATTCCTACTATAAGAATTCCCTCGAGCGCTCTGCACCCGCCACCATTATCAATGTCTGTGTGGACGTCCGTATTTAAAAGCTCTCGCTGGTGTCACACGGTGGGAAAATATCCTCAGTCACATACCAAATATATGTTTAAATATTATAATTTTGGACACAAGAGGGCAGTATGGCCCTATGTATGATTTTGTGTTTAAACTAAACTATCACTCGAAGAGCCCCTCCCCCCTCCCCACACAGACACACACACACACACACACACACAGAGAGAGAATGGCAGGTTGCATTGTCAGAGAGAGACAGAATCCACATTCAAACCAAAATATCTGACTTTCTGTTGTTTGTAGCTAATGACTATAAATTAGAAAGTTGTCTGGTTTGAGGAGTACAATATACATACCGAGTTTTGAACTAACTAACAACCCCACTTTTGTCAAAAGGTGGCGCTACTGAGTCCCTGCACCACGCCCGTTTCTGAAACTTTGCACATGTCTACTGGCTAATAAATGTGATCTGTCTGTCGAGTTTCATGCAATTTCAAGCAATTTCAGGCATGCTAAGAGTCTCAAGCATCAAAAAAGAATATTAAAGTTTGATGCGTTGCCATGGCAACATTCTCTTAGATATTAAATAATCCTCTCACAGGTCTACATCTGGCGTGTGTTTACATTATACAGATTAAGTTTGAAGCAAATTGGGTAAAAATAAGAGGGTGATTTCAAAGCATTTTGAAAGTGACACACTTCCTGCTGCCAGTTGGTGGCGCTATAACTTTGACTCACAATAGTCACATCCATGTGATCGGCCTCTTACAGCGAACATACTGCTGAAGTTTCATCAAGATCAGTCAATGTATGCTGAAGTTATAACACACTTCCTGTTTCTATTATTCGCCATAAATTCGTTTCCTCGCCACGGCCACACCGTTCGAGATATCAAAAATCCCCTGGCAATTTTTCATCCTCAATGTCTTGACTTCATGCACACCGAGTTTGGCGATGATTGAATGAATTCCCTAGGAGAAGTGTTTCAAATTCCTGAGCATGCGTTTCCAAACAACCCTAAATAGCCGACTTCCTGTTGGGCTGGCGTAAAACTTAGAGCGCGAAAGTTGTTCAGCCCAATGAGATCTATAAGTGTACTGAGTTTCAGATTATTACATGCAAGCGTGTTTGATATATGGACAAGTGTTCAAACCCCATTCCAGGGGGCGCTGTCGAGCCCCCCTGCCACGCCCGGGTACCAGCTTCAGCCCGGCCCTGATGGCCGCGGGTTCTGACCCGTGTGCAAAGTTTCAAGAGTTTTCGAGCACGTTAAGGGCCCCAAAAGTGCCCGAAAGGTTAAAAAAAAAAAACTAAATATATATATATTAGGGGTGCTCCGATCAGGATTTTTGGGGCCGATCACCGATCGCCGATTACTGGAAGCTGTATCACCCGATACCGATACCGATCACCGATTACAGGGTCTATTTGAAGACTTCTTTTTATCATGTAGCATTACTTATTAAACTATATTTAACAACAATGTACATTAAGTATTACATTTAAGAGAAGACAATGCATAATGAATTGACACCTGTGTATTTATTTGCAAGCAACATGTATTAACATAGCAGCTTGGTTATTGGGAGCAGCTTAGGGCTTGACATACAACTTTCCTGTAGAATATAACATAAAATGAATAAAAGACAGAACATCTGAGTCTTTAAATTTAGCTTTAGACTACTTTAAAGGTGCCATGTGGAATGTCTGCCAAAAAATAAATTCATACTCCACATATTCCATACCAGATGGGGGCAGTATACCACCAGAAAGTTGGCCTACTCTAGTCTGTTTTTTAGTTTCGGGTTGTTAATCTTCTAAAACCGTCAAATCGTCCGCTTTGTCCCGCCAAAGCCTATTTTGATCGGTGAGTGATGTAGAATATAATGACTGCTGCGCTTGACAGGGCTTATAACGAGCAGAGAGAGAGAGCGCCCCGGCCGCGCGCGCGCACTCTCACGTCTTCAAACAACACGAGCGCAGTCCTCCTGCTCTCTCTCTCCCTCGCGCATATTAATCAAATCAATTGACACGATAGTAAGACCGCAGTTCATTTGGAGATTTTTAGAGATTAGAGACTCAATGAACAACATCTCAACACTAAATTATAAAGGCCGGTCTCATATAGACGCGATTGACATCAGGTTCAAGCACGCCCACAAGCCGTGCGAGTTATTCGTGTACTGCAGTTTGGCTGGTGGTTATGTATGTTGCCCGCATACCGCCTCCCATGGCCGAAACTGGTATTACGACACCAGTCGGGCCGGCGCTAGTAATTTAGCATGCTAATTTAGGTTTATATCTCGGCAGCACTATAACTTGCCAATTTTTTAATGACATCATTGCACTTATTTCTTCTCATTCTTTTGATGCGTGTAGCTCATTTTTTGGATAATTTTACCTCAATTTTTACATAGGGCACCTTTAAACTAAAAACAGCAACAAAAAAGGCTATAGCCAAAATAATGTTTTGAGTCAGTCAGCCATCAGTTTTTCTAATACACTTAAAGGACCACAGGTAGTAAAGTGCACAGCAACAAAAAAACAAAACAAAACAAAAACTAACAACTTCTATATCTGTATCTATAACTTTGCTTTTTTCTGGGATGCTTAGTCAGATTTTGTGGGCATTTAGAGAGGAAGAGAGAGGTAGAGAAACCTTTTGTGTGTGTGTGTGAAATAATTCCCTTGCAAAATTATTTTAAACAGATTAAGAAAGCCACCACTACTGGTCACATCTATGGTTAGATTGATTTTTTTTAGATCCAGTGAAGTCTGTCCCACCATGTACCTAATTAAAATAAATAAAACATCTTCAGTTAACTAGCAGATCATTCATTTAGTTCGCTATTAAATAAGAAATCTAGCGCTAAAATGTGTTTTTGAACTCAAGCTGCGCGCTCGTTGCCGCGGCGATCAGTTGCATGGATACACTGCTCTGTGCCTCGCGCAGGCTTCACTCGGACGCGCGCTTCAATCTATCGCCGTTGCGGACTCTATTCATTCTGGTGTAATCACAAAATAAAACACAAACGTATCCTTGCTTGATATAACTGTAACCGCTGATGAACATATTCAGTTTTGATGAGAGAAAAAAATATGTACGAGTGATTTGACGGACGCACGGGGGGGTTTGGATACATTTTTGTCATTGGTTGTTGCGTTAAATCTTACCCAGATACAATAGTGCTATTTTCTGATTGGCTATTGTGTAGCTCGACGAACAACACCAGAGGAAACGCGCTTGATTCATGCCGGTTCCACAGTGAGAGCGGCGCGGCCAGAGTTTTGGCCGCTGCGGCATATTAAATATATTACAAATAGTTTTTCAGCGTGAGAAATACAATGTGTGGCGGGAGAGCGTGACAAAAGACCGAAATGAGTGACTGTCACGCTCAATGCTTGACACTTGAGAGCCCTGTTGTAGAATTGCCAGACCGGTGAAGCCATTTTTACCAGGGCGTAAAAAAATTGTCTCGCGAGTTTTGCGTCATCTGATCGGCTTTTCTGGATCGGCCTTTATAGAGACCGCCGATCACACATCCCAAAGCAATTATCGGCCGATTATGATCGGCGACCGATCAATCGGAGCACCCTTAATATATATATATATATATATATATATATATATATATAAATATAGCTGCGAGCAGCGATTACGGGCCCAAGCCGGTGCCACCGCAACCCCGGTGCCTTTAGGGTTATTGTGCACAACGTGACACAAAATATCAAAATATCTGCTCGCTATCTGCCGAACGGCTCTGGTAGTTCCGCTTCAGCACTGATGATGTTGTAGAAATAGTGCGCTCTGGTTGGTCTGGATTATTCGGGATTTTTTATTTTATACAGAAATAAGTTATTTATAATTCAGATGAGAATAAAGTTAGTGTTGATTAAAATGAAGGAAAACAAATAGGCTATATTGATCTGAAATATAGCACATTAATTTTAAATTTATTTAGGTTCAATTACCAAGCATGCAATCTTAATTTAACTTAAAGCAAACAATACATTTAAAATATATGGGTTGTATGCACATTTTGTAATAAAAAAAAGATATATATCCAAAAAGACAAGGCCTTAAAGGGTTAAACTCTTGTCACTGTAACAGACACAATCTCTCTCTCACACACACATACACACACACACACATCAAGTCACTTACATTTTAGATGCAATATTGACTTTTTCACAGTTTTAGCAGCGAAAATAGTTAAATAAAGATCACAGCAGAACCATTGCGCATCTCACAGCAACGTGTTTTCTCATTACTGAATGATTCAGCATTTTGAACGAATTGGTTGACTCAAAGATTCAATGACCAATCCATAAACATCTGTCTCATTCATGAATGACTCAGTCGTTCGAACAAATTGTTTGAACGAATTAATCAATGACTCGCTCATTAAGACGGTCGCCTGGCGACACCTAATGACGGTTTAGTGTTATGTTTAAAAGTATCATTCTTTCCAACGATTTTTAATTGACTTATATTTAAAACAATCTCATAACATTATTTAATGCATTGTTATTTTTCAGTGTAAACGATTTAATTTGATCAGCCCTACCTAGGGTAAAAGCCATATAGTGTCTTATCATTCTAAATAATTGAATTTATTGATCAAATTTACAAATTAAAAATGAAAGATGAAGCATACATTTAATAAGACTGGACTGGGGTGCCCTGCATATATTACAATATGCAGATTTAAATATACCATTGCCCCCCACCGTCAATTTGATGTGTGTGTTTGTGTGTGTGTGTCACGGGTGCGTTGCGGAGAATGGAGCGAGGACTCAAATGCAGAGGTGAAAGCCTTTAATTAAGTAAAACATAAATCAAACAAAGGAAATCCAGGTTGATAAACTAATTGCTAAATCCAGAAACACGACATGGCAGGGCAGGAACAGAACAACACACAACTCAAAATCCCAAGTAACATAAACAACGAACGAGCACAGGACAACAAACACAGGAAGACTAAATAGGGAGGCAAACAAAGGAGGGTAACGAGGCTGACAGGTGGAACAAATAAACCAATAACCAGATAACAAGGGGGAGGGATCAAACAATGACAAGAGCACATGGCTCAAAATAACAAAACACCCATGTGCATCACAAGACAGGACAGACATGTGACATTACCCCCTCCCTACGGAGCGGCTACCAGACGCTCCATCAGACCAGGGCGGGACAGGAAGGAAACACCAGGGCGGGACGGGAAGGACAGACCAAGGTGGGACAGGAGGGACAGACCAGGGGGGAATGGGAGGCCAGGGTGAAGCGGACAGTCCATTGGGCGGCCAGGGCGAAGCTGAAGACCCCTCGGGCGGCCAGGGCGGCGAAGACCCCCTGGGCGGCCAGGGCGGCGAAGACCCCTCGGGCGGCCAGGGCGGCGAAGACCCCTCGGGCGGCCAGGGCGGCGAAGACCCCTCGGGCGGCCAGGGCGGCCAAGACCCCTCGGGCGGCCAGGGCGGCCAAGACCCCTCGGGCGGCCAGGGCGGCCAAGACCCCTCGGGCGGCCAGGGCGGCCAAGACCCCTCGGGCGGCCAGGGCGGCCAAGACCCCTCGGGCGGCCAGGGCGGCCAAGACCCCTCGGGCGGCCAGGGCGGCCAAGACCCCTCGGGCGGCCAGGGCGGCCAAGACCCCTCGGGCGGCCAGGGCTGCCAAGACCCCTCGGGCGGCCAGGGCGGCCAAGACCCCTCGGGCGGCCAAGACCCCTCGGGCGGCCAGCGCGGCGAAGACCCCTCGGGCGGCCAGGGCGGTGACCTATAGCCCCCCCGCAACCAAATCTTGGGGAGAGAGACAGGTTCAGGGACAGGCTCTGGCTGGGCAGATATGACGTGGGCAATCTCTGGCACGGCGTGGCTGGCGTGGACAATTACTAGCACGGCGTGGCTGACATGGACAGTCTCTGGCACGGCGTGACTGACGTGAAACGCCGGCTCGGTGTGACTGACACGAACAGTCTCTGGCTCGACAGACGTAAGGATCTTGGGCGGCGCTGGCAGGGCGAGACTCTTTGGTGGCGCCAGCAGGGCGAGACGTCTGGGTGGCGCCAGCAGGGCGAGACGCTTGGGTGGCGCCAGCAGGGTAATGCGCTTGGGTGGCGCCGGGAGAGCAAGGCGTTTGGGTGACTCGGTTGCAGTTCCCACTGGATGCTTCGAGGTCCCGGCTGAAGGCTTCGGAACAACCTCCGGATCTCGTGGTTGACTGGAAGCTTTCCTCCTTCTCCGTTTACGTGAGCGAACGGTCTTTATAGGTTCCTCGGCCACCAATGGTGGCGCTGCAGGGTTAGGGAACCGCTCTGGGACAACCGGATCTGAGACCACTGAAGTCACCTCCTTAGGGACCCCCGGACTTGGGACCACCGAAGTCAAGTCCCCCTGAACAACCAGGCTTGAGACCACCGAGCTTGTGACCACCAAACTTGGGACCGCCGAAGTCGCATCCTTCGGGACCCCCGGACTTGGGACCCCCGGACTTGGGACCACCGGCGCCGGATCCTCCTGGACCACCGGGCTTGAGACCACCGAAGTCAGATCCCCTCGGCCCACCAAGGATGGATTCTCCCAGGCCACTGAATCAGGAGGAACTTCATGACGTTCAAGGAGTATTATAAATTCCCCAAACGTCAAACTCTGCAAACTTCTCATAATACCAAAAGGTATGGGGTCATCAAGTGCATAATTAAGTAGATCCTTCAGAGCCCCCTCACTAAGCTTCAGTCCCACTGCCACTGCAGAGAACTTCCGGGCAAAGTCCCTCACCTTAGTCCCCTGTTGCCGAAGAGAGGTCAATTCCCTGAATTTCATAATCCGTTCGTATTGCGGACATGATGAAGGAAAGACTGGTGGTTCCTTTGAATTCTTCCTCCGCTGAGTCCTCATGATGGCTCGTTCGTTCTGTCATGGGTGCGTTGCGGAGAATGGAGCGAGGACTCAAATGCAGAGGTGAAAGCCTTTAATTAAGTAAAACATAAATCAAACAAAGGAAATCCAGGTTGATAAACTAATTGCTAAATCCAGAAACACGACATGGCAGGGCAGGAACAGAACAACACACAACTCAAAATCCCAAGTAACATAAACAACGAACGAGCACAGGACAACAAACACAGGAAGACTAAATAGGGAGGCAAACAAAGGAGGGTAACGAGGCTGACAGGTGGAACAAATAAACCAATAACCAGATAACAAGGGGGAGGGATCAAACAATGACAAGAGCACATGGCTCAAAATAACAAAACACCCATGTGCATCACAAGACAGGACAGGCATGTGACAGTGTGTGTGTGTGTGTTTAATAAAATCATTTAGTCACTACAATTAAAACCTGAACGTGTTTGCTTACTAAATTGTGAGCTGAACGAAAGTTGCAGCAAAGATCAGCAACAGGAGTCAAAATTCATTAATCACGAGAGTGAAGAGCTGACTGAAAAAATGATGACGGAATATTTTGTGTAAAAGCGCCTATTTAAGCGAATCTGTCATTTACTCTTTTGTTGTTGTGTTTTCCCTGAAAACCGGAAGCAATCGGCCCCCGATATGGCGCTAATTTTAAAGTGACACTAAAAAGTATGCGGCTGCACTGGCATTCATAACGGTGCGCGTCCATGGCGACGAGCGAGCAAAACAGAGCGAACGTTTTTTCATTTCTACTTCCATAGAAATTCATTCGAGCGCACTGCGAGCGCCACCACTATAAATGTCCGTGCGGATGTCCTTACTTTACTTTCACTTTTTTATTAGCGATTTAAAAGCCCTCGCTGGTGTCACACTTCGATTAACCGGTGGGAAAAGATCCTCACAGCCACATACCTAATATATATATATTTAATTACAATAGCCATACCTGATAAAAAGTTTTATGTACTGAGTTGATATCATTTTGGACACAAGAGGGCAGTATAGCCCTATGTTTTACTTGATGTATTTATTTTTTAACTGAATAGCGCATTCTGGCTGTTTTTAAACTTGTACATTATTCTTAAATTGAAAACAAGAATAAAATGGGTTTAGTTCTGATATTTGTATAATTTTATCTAGAAATAAATGGTGTATAATTAATTTTTTAGAAGATATGAGGCTTTTAGTGTTTACTTTTTTGACATGACTTTAATCCCTCGCCATAGCAAAACAATTTGAGATATTCAATAGCCATTCACAATTTAGCTTCTTTAATGTATTTTCATCATGTTGAAAAAGTTTGGTGGGAATTAAATAAACCACTTTAGAGGAGTGGGTAAAAAAATCAGAGGCTGATTTTGCCAAAAATCCACATTCAGACCAAAATATCTGACTTCCTGTTGATCCGAGCTAATGACTGTCAATTAGAAAGTTGTCCGGCTCGAGGAGAAAAATATACATACCGATTTTTGTTACTGTAGGTAAAACTAATACCCCATTTTTGACTAAAGGTGGCGTTACTGAGCCCCTCACCACGCCCGTTTCTGAAACTTTGCACATGTCTACTAGCTAATAAATGAGATGTGTCTGTCGAGTTTCATGCAATTTCAAGCATGTTAAGAGTCTCAAAAGCATAAAAAAAGAATATTAAAGTTTGATGAGTTGCCATGGCAACAATATTTTAGAGATTAAATCCTTTCACAGGTCTACATCAGCCGTGTGTTTACATTATACAGATGAAGTTTGAAGCAAATCGGTTAAAAATAAGAGGGTGATTTCAAAGCATTTAGAAAGTGACACACTTCCTGCTGCCAGTTGGTGGCGCTATAACTTTGACTCACAATAGTTACATCCATGTGATCGGCCTCTTACCACGAACACACTGCTGAAGTTTCATCAAGATCAGCTAATGTATGAAGAAGTTATAACACACTTCCTGTTTCACGTTTCTCGCCATAAATTTGTTTCCTCGCCACGGCCAAACCGTTCGAGATATCAAAAATCCGCTGGCAATTTTTTATCCTCAATGTCTTGACTTCATGCTGACCGAGTTTCGTGGCATTTGTTTGAATTCTCTAGGAGGAGTACTTTAAATTCCATTGCATGCGTTTTCCAAACAACCCTAAATAGCCGACTTCCTGTTGGGCTGGGGTAAAAAGTAAGAGCATGAAGTATATATGAACCGATGAGATCTATATGTGTACCGAGTTTCATATTATTACATGTAAGCGTGTTTGATTTATGGACCAAGTTTTCGGACCCCGTTCCAGGGGGCGCTGTCGAGCCCCCCTGCCACGCCCGGGTACCATCTTCAGCCCGGCCCTGATGGCCGCGGGTTCTGACCCGTGTGCAAAGTTTCAAGAGTTTTTGAGCACGCTAAGGCCCCCAAAAGTGCCCGAATAGTCGTAAAAATAATAATAATAATAATAAATATATATATATGAAGAGGTCTTTTCCAAAACGCGATAAACGCCATTTAAAAAAAAAATGAGTTTGTCATGTCATTTTGCTGTGCACTGAACCTATTCACTGCTCCATCAACATTTCATGCCAAATCGCTATATTTCCTTGTTTAAAATGTACTACAAGATGCAGTTTCTTTCCAAAACGCGATAAGCGCCAAACCTATTTTTAGCCTAAACGCGATAAATCCTCTCGACTAATCAGAATTCGGTGAACGTTCTACGCAATCCAACAGGGTGGCGCTCTGAACAGAGGTTTGTTTATGTTCATTTATTCCTCAAAATGAGTGAGTTTTCTTGTCGACTATAGTAGTTCATTTAAGTTTAATCACATATTTATATTGATTTAATTATTTAAATATGGGAGAGAAACCATAATGAGCATTTTTTTTTATTGCCTATTCCGCATCTCACGCATAAAGCTTGCCACAAAGAACCGACAAAAGTAATGATTAGGCCTATGCATGAAACATTTGAATTGTTTATTTTTTAATTAGTGTTTTCTGTCAGATATAGCTGCAAGGATAAAGTTGACTATGCTGACTCGCCATCTTCGCAGTAGTGAACTGTAGAGAGAAATTATATTCATTTCTCTATAGAGAAAAATGCACACTTTGTATTAGCCTACATACGCAGAGAGTAGCCAATTTCTTTTCGTTTTTATTGTTTTGTTTAAATGTAGACATTTTAAGCTTTTTATAGAAATACTTCTCAGGATTGTGAGGCAAGTATCGCTGTGTTTCGGTCAATTTATGTGATGCTCTCCAGATCACGCGCGGGCGCTTCCGTGTCCTGATTATATGTCTGCTATATTCGCTTCTTATTTATTTATTATTAATCCAGTCAATTTGTTGATGAAACATTGATTAAAATGAAGATACAATTTATACAAAACGAAATTCACTTTAAAGAAAGGCTTTCTACTAAACAAAACGTAATAAGTGGTCAAAATCATGTCTGACCCATTCCAAATGTTTTCCGATATATTGGTCATCTTATGATCCTATCATACTCATCTCATGCGGTTCCCTTTTCATATAATCAACATATATGAAATAAAAAAAAATAACAATAGCCTATATTATTAAACATAAATATGAAACGTATGTTTAAGTTTTTTTTTAAACTTAGCCTATATGTAAGCGTCACGCCGCTCCGCTTTGTTCACATGCTGTGTAGCCTATACAAGCATGTGTGTGTGTGGTGGAGGGGTGCCCATCACTACTTTTGAATATCGTTATCATTATTAAATATTTTTAATAATTCGTTTTTTTTACGCATATGTAGTGGACAAATTGGTCCTACTTGTTACAAGTTTGACACTTTACTAAAAATTACTCTGAATGTATTACTAAATAACTTATTGAATAGCTATTGATATCATTACTATTTTCAGGTTCTGCACCAAATGACTTCTAGCCTAAATGTGTTACTAAATTTAATTTATAGTATGAGCCCCTGATTATATGTTACATGCTCTCGTTTTTTTTTTTTAAAGACAAACCATGCAGTTTTGAAAAAAAATTATGGATTTATAGCGTTTTGGAAAAAAAAAAATTAACTTTTAATTTATCATAAACAATATTGTTGTTTGATTTAATAATCATTGTTCAACATGTTCAGACTGAGCCAATAAAACATTTTAACAGGATAAATTGAATATTCACAAAATGTGTGGGTCTAGGTAAAAAATGTAATTTTCCTGAAAACTATTGAAATGGATTTATAGCGTTTTGGAAAAGAACTCCTCATATATATATATATATATATATATATATATATAAATATAGCTGCGAGCAGCGATTACGGGCCCAAGCCGGTGGCACCGCAACCCCGGTGCCTTTAGTTACCTAAAGGCACCGGGGTGGCGGTACCACCGCCTTTGGCCCTTCATCGCTGCTCGCAGCTATATTTATATATATATATATACACTCACCGGCCACTTTATTAGGTACCCCATGCTAGTAACGGGTTGGACCCCCTTTTGCCTTCAGAACTGCCTCAATTCTTCGTGGCATAGATTCAACAAGGTGCTGGAAGCATTCCTCAGGGAGTTTGGTCCATATTGACATGATGGCATCACACAGTTGCCGCAGATTTGTCGGCTGCACATCCATGATGCGAATCTCCCGTTCCACCACATCCCAAAGATGCTCTATTGGGTTGAGATCTGGTGACTGTGGAGGCCATTTTAGTACAGTGAACTCATTGTCATGTTCAAGAAACCAATTTGAAATGATTAGAGCTTTGTGACATGGTGGAAGTAGCCATCAGAGGATGGGTACATGGTGGCCATAAAGGGATGGACATGGTCAGAAACAATGCTCAGGTAGGCCGTGGCATTTAAACGATGCCCAATTGGCACTAAGGGGCCTAAAGTGTGCCAGGAAAACATCCCCCACACCATTACACCACCACCACCAGCCTGCACAGTGGTAACAAGGCATGATGGTTCCATGTTCTCATTCTGTTTACGCCAAATTCTGACTCTAACATCTGAATGTCTCAACAGAAATCGAGACTCATCAGACCAGGCAACATTTTTCCAGTCTTCAACTGTTCAATTTTGGTGAGCTCTTGCAAATTGTAGCCTCTTTTTCCTATTTGTAGTGGAGATGAGTGGTACCCGGTGGAGTCTTCTGCTGTTGTAGCCCATCCGCCTCAAGGTTGTGCGTGTTGTGGCTTCACAAATGCTTTGCTGCATACCTCGGTTGTAACGAGTGGTTATTTCAGTCACTGTTGCCCTTCTATCAGCTCGAACCAGTCTGGCCATTCTCCTCTGACCTCTGGCATCAACAAGGCATTTCCGCCCACAGAACTGCCGCTCACTTGATGTTTTTTCTTTTTCGGACCATTCTCTGTAAACCCTAGAGATGGTTGTGCGTGAAAATCCCAGTAGATTAGCAGTTTCTGAAATACTCAGACCAGCCCTTCTGGCACCAACAATCATGCCACGTTCAAAGTCACTCAAATCAACTTTCTTCCCCATACTGATGCTTGGTTTGAACTGCAGGAGATTGTCTTGACCATGTCTACATGCCTAAATGCACTGAGTTGCCGCCATGTGATTGGCTGCTTAGAAATTAAGTGTTAACGAGCAGTTGGACAGGTGTACCTAATAAAGTGGCCGGTGAGTGTATATAAGCCGGTGGCACCGCCACCCTGGTGCCTTTAGGGTTATTGTGCACGACGTGACACAAAATATCTGCTCGCTATCTGCCGAATGGCTCTGGTAGTTCCGCTTCGACACTGATGATGTTGTAGAAATAGTGCGCTCTGGTTGGTCTGGATTATTCGGGATTTTTTATTTTATACAGAAATAAGTTATTTATAATTCAGATGAGAATAAAGTTAGTGTTGATTAAAATGAAGGAAAACAAATATATTGATCTGAAATATAGCACATTAATTTTAAATTTATTTAGGTTCAATTACCAAACATACAATCTTAATTTAATTTAAAGCAAACAATACATTTAAAATATATTGGTTGTATGCACTTTTTTTTTTTTTTTTAAGATATATATCCAAAAAGACAAGGCCTTAAAGGGTTAAACTCTTGTCACTGTAACAGACAAAATCTCTCTCTCTCTCTCTCTCTCTCTCTCTCTCTCTCTCTCTCTCTCTCTCTCTCTCTCTCTCTCTCTCTCTCTCTCTCTCTCTCTCTTTCTCTCTCTCTCTTTCTCTCTCTCTCACACACACACACACACACACACACACACACGTCAAGTCACTTACATTTTAGATGCAATATTGAATAAGCAGAAAAATCGGATTTTCTGCTCTGAAAATATAAATAAGCATAAAAATTGAATAAACACTTTGAATATTCTAAACAGAATAAGCACTAGTCGCTAATGAATAAGTACTAGTACTTAATGGAATAGATACTAGTATCTAAAAAATAAGTACTAGTAACATGAAAATAGAGACTAGTAGGTTAAAATGATTAAATGTTAAAACGGCTTGCCATATTGGCTCAGAGAGAGAGAGAAAGAGAAAATGACCTTTTAGATACTAGTACCTATTAATAGATACTAGTATTTATTCAATAAATACTAGTACTAAGTCATTAGATACTAGTATCTATTAAATAGATACCAGTACCTGTTCATTAGCTACTAATACGTATTCAAAAGAATATCTAAAGAATAAGCACTCGTATCTAAAGAATAGGCACTAGTACTAAAGAATAAGCACTAGTCGCTAATGAATAAGTACTAGTACTTAATGGAATAGATTCTAGTATCTAAAAAATAAGTACTAGTAGCATGAAAATAGAGACTAGTAGGTTAAAATGATTAAATGTTAAAACGGCTTGCCATATTGGCTCAGAGAGAGACAGAGAGAGGCTCACCATATTCAAACCAAAATATCTGACTTCCTGTTGATCCGAGCTAATTACGGTAAATTAGAAAGTTGTCCAGCTCGAAGAGTACAATATACATATCGAGTTTTGTTACTGTAGATAAAACTAACCCTCCCACTTTTGTCAAAAGCATTTAGAAAGTGACACACTTCCTGCTGCCAGTTGGTGGCGCTATAACTTTGACTCACAATAGTTACATCCATCTGATTGGCCTCTTACCAGGAACACACTGCTGAAGTTTCACCAAGATCAGTTAATGTATGCAGAAGTTATAACACTTCGTGTTTCTCTTTTCTCGCCATAAATTCGTTTCCTCGCCACGGCCAAACCGTTCGAGATATCAAAAATCCGTCCGCAATTTAGCATCTTCAATGTGTTGACCTCAAGCTGACCGAGTTTGGCGGTAAACGGATGCAATCTCTAGGAGAAGTACTTCAAATTCCTGAGCAAGCGTTCTCCAAACAACCCATAATAGCCGACTTCCTGTTGGGCTGGAGTAAAACTTGACCGAGGGTAAGTTGTTCGGCCCGATGAGATCTATATGTGTACTGAGTTTCATATTAATTCATGCAAGCGTGTTTGATCTATGGACCAAGTTTTGGGGACCCCGTTCAAGGGGGCGCTGTTGAGCCCCCCTGCCACGCCCGGGTACCAGCTTCAGCCCGGCCCTGATGGCCGTGGGCTCTGACCTGTGTGCAAAGTTTCAAGAGTTTTCAAGCACGTTAAGGGCCCCAAAAGCCCCTGAAACCTTGAACACCATTAAAAATATATATATATATATAAATATATAAATATAGCTGCGAGCAGCGATTACGGGCCCAAGCCGGTGGCACCGCAACCCTGGTGCACCAGGGTGGCGGTACCGCCGGCTTTGGCCCTTCATCGCTGCTCGCAGCTATATTTATATATTTATATATATATATATATATATATATATATATATAAAAAGCCGGTGGCACCGCCACCCTGGTGCCTTTAGGGTTATTGTGCACGAAGTGCAAAAACGTAACCCTGCTTTGACTGTCTTTTGACTGATTTTTAGATACTAATATAGTATCTAATGAATAAGTACTAGTATCTTTTAAAAGCTACTAGTCCCTAAGGAATAGGCATTAGTATCTAAAGAATAGGCACTAGTACCTAAAGAATAAGCACTAGTCGCTAATGAATAAGTACTAGTACTTAATGGAATAGATACTAGTATCTAAAAAATAAGTACTAGTAGCATGAAAACAGAGACTAGTAGGTTAAAATGATTAAATGTTAAAACGGCTTGCCATATTGGCTCAGAGAGAGAGAAAATGACCTTTTAGATACTAGTACCTATTAATAGATACTAGTATTTATTCAATAAATACTAGTACCAAGTCATTAGATACTAGTACCTATTAAATAGATACCAGTACTTATTCATTAGCTACTAATACGTATTCAAAAGAATATCTAAAGAATAAGCACTAGTATCTAAAGAATAGGCACTAGTACTAAAGATTAAGCACTAGTCGCTAATGAATAAGTACTAGTACTTAATGGAATACATACTAGTATCTAAAAAATAAGTACTAGTAGCAAGAAATTAGAGACTAGTAGGTTAAAATGATTAAATGTTAAAACGGCTTGCCATATTGGCTCAGAGAGAGAGAGAGAGAGAAAATGACCAAGGAAAACAAATATATTGTTCTGAAAGAGAGAGATTTTTTTTTTCTTAGCCCACACTTTTATTAGGTCAGTGACAAAACCCCATCATTGCATCATCTCACCAACAATCAACACAGCAAAACGCACGCACTCACACGCACACACACACACACACACACACACACACACGTGTCAAGTCACTTACATTTTAGATGCAATATTGACTGTTCTTCTGTTTCAGCAGCGAAAATAGTTAAACAAAGATCACAGCAGAACCATTGCATCTCACAGCAACGTGTTTTCTCATTACTGAATGATTCAGCATTTTGAACAAATTGGTTGACTCAAAGATTCAATGACCAATCCATAAACATCTGTCTCATTCATGAATGACTCAGTCGTTCAAACGAATCGTTTGAACGAATGAATCAATGACCCGCTCATTAAGACGGTCGCCTGGCGACACCTAGTGACGGTTTAGTGTTATTTGATTATACACTCAAAATATTCCACAACAAATCCTTTAAATTTAATGATATTCAGAACAGAACACGAATAAAAAAATAACTATAATAAAGCCAAAACGAAATAATTTAAAACAAAAGTAAAAGTAAGTGGTGTTAGGCTCACGTAAATCTCTCTTTAGAATCTAAATGTTGCAACATTTGCGATGTATTTGGATGCTCAACTATTCTTTATTACAGGCTTTGTACTTCACTCACGTTCCAATATCGACGGAAAAAATCATCCTCTTCACTTGTGCAAAAATGTGCTTGGAAAAATCACAGTGGAGCGGTGCTTACTGTGAATGATACAAATTGTACTACTGACTATTTCAACATAGCAGTGTAATTTGTATATGTTAGGTTGAATGTTTTATTATTGTGTGTGTGTGTGTGTGTGTGTTTGTGTGTGTGTGTGTGTGTGTGTGTGTGTGTGTGTGTGTGTGTGTGTGTGTGTGTGTGTGTGTCAGTGTGTGTGTGGGGGTCTGGGTGGCTCAGCGCGATTGAACAGTGAAACATACTCCGTCATTTTCTTCATACAGGACATCATTCAAACGTCAAAGTGTTTACTTATATTTGTGTACACTCGCAATAAAACACAACATTGTGTTTTTGTTAAATAAATTAAAGTAATACGTCCCCCGAAATGGCGCTAATTTTAAAATGAAACTAAAATCCTCACGGCTACACGGGCATTCATAACTCTGCGCGCCCACGGTGAGGGACGAGCAGAACAGAGCGAACGTTGTTTAGTTCATTCCTACTTCCATAGGAATTAATTGAAAAAGCTCACTCTACTCTGCACCATTATTAATGAATTGTGCAGACGTCCTTATTTTACTTTCGCTTTTTACCTGATTTTGAACACAAGAGGGCAGTATAACACTATGTATGATTTGGAAAAAAAAATTTTTTGACTAAACAACCATTCTGGCTGTTTTTAAACTTAAACATTATTCTCTAATTGCTCTCACCATGCCCGTTTCTGAAACTCTGCACATGTCTACTGTCTAATAAATGTGATGTGTCTGTCGGGTTTCATGCAGTTTCAAGTATGTTAAGAGTCTCAAAAGCATCAACAAAGAATAATAAAGTTTGATGCGTTGCCACGGCAACAGTATCTAAGATATCAATAATCCTTTCTCAGGTCTACATCTGCCGTGTGTCTACATTATACACATAACGTTTGAAGCAAATTGGGTAAAAATAAGAGGGTGATTTCAAAGCCTTTAGGAAGTGACACACTTCCTGCTGCCAGTTGGTGGCGCTATAACTTTGACTCACAATAGTCACATCCATGTGATCGGACTCTTACAGCGAACACACTGCTGAAGTTTCATCAAGATCAGTTAATGTATGCAGAAGTTATAACACATTTCCTGTTTCCTTTATTCGCCATAAATTTGTTTCCTCGCCACGGCCAAACCGTTCGAGATATCAAAAATCCCCTGGCAACTTTTCATCCTCAATGTCTTGACTTCATGCTGACCGAGTTTCGTGGCGATTGGTTGAATTCTCTAGGAGGAGTATATCGAATTCCAGGGGCATACGCTTCCAAACAAACCATAATAGCCGACTTCCTGTTGGGCTGGGGTAAAAAGTAAAAGTACAAAGGATATATGAATCGATGAGATCTATATGTGTACCGAGTTTCATATTATTACATTCAAGCGTGTTTGATTTATGGACCAAGTTTTCGGACCCCGTTCCAGGGGGCGCTGTCGAGCCCCCCTGCCACGCCCGGGTACCAGCTTCAGCCCGGCCCTGATGGCCGCGGGTTCTGACCCGTGTGCAAAGTTTCAAGAGTTTTTGAGCACGTTAAGGGCCCCAAAAGTGCGCTGAGAGTCTCAAAAGTATCCAAAAAGAATATTAAAGTTTGATGCGTTGTCACGGCAACAGCATCTAAGATATCAACAATCCTTTCACAGGTCTACATCTGGCGTGTGTCTACATTATACACATCAAGTTTGAAGCAAATCGGGTAAAGCCTGTTTGATTTATGGACCAAGTTTCCGGACCCTGTTCCAGGGGGCGCTGTCGAGCCCCCCTGCCACGCCCGGGTACCAGCTTCAGCCCGGCCCTGATGGCCGCGGTTTCTGACCCGTGTGCAAAGTTTCAAGAGTTTTTGAGCATGTTAAGGGCCCCAAAAGTGCGCTAAGAATCTCAAAAGTATCCAAAAAGAATATTAAAGTTTGATGCGTTGTCACGGCAACAGCATCTAAGATATCAACAATCCTTTCACAGGTCTACATCTGGCTTGTGTCTACATTATACACATCAAGTTTGAAGCAAATAGGGTAAAGCGTGTTGGATATATGGACCAAATTGTCTGACCCGTTCAAGGGGGCGCTGTCGAGCCCCCCTGCCACGCCCGGGTACCAGCTTCAGCCTGGCCCTGATGGCCGCGGGTTTTGTCCCGTGTGCAAAGTTTCAAGAGTTTTCGAGCACGTTAAGAACCCCAAAAGTGCCCGAAAGCATAAAAAAGCATGAAAAAGCTTAAAAAAAGGAATATTAATGTTTGATGCATTGCCATGGCAACAGTATCTAAGATATCAATAATCCTTTCACAGGTCTACATCTGGCGTGTGTCTACATTATGCACATGAAGTTTGAAGCAAATCGGGTAAAAATAAGAGGGTGATTTAAAAGCATTTTGAAAGTGACACACTTCCTGCTGCCAGTTGGTGGCGCTATAACTTTGACTCACAATAGTCACATCCATGTGATCGGGCTCTTACAACGAACACACTGCTGAAGTTTCATCAAGATTAGTTAATGTATGCAGTAGTTATAACACACTTCCTGTTTCACGTTTCTCGCCATAATTTCGTTTACTCGCCACGGCCAAACCGTTCGAGATATCAAAAATCCCCTGGCAATTTTTCATCCTCAGTGTCTTGACTTCATGCTGACCGAGTTTCGTGCCGTGTGTTTGAATTCTCTAGGAGGAGTATTTCACATTCCATTGCATGTGTTTTCCAAACAACCCTTAATAGCCGACTTCCTGTTGGGCTGGGGTAAAAAGTAAGAGCATGAAGTATATATGAACCGATGAGATCTATATGTGTACTGAGTTTCATATTATTACATGCAAGCGTGTTTGATTTATGGACCAAGTGTTCAAACCCCGTTCCAGGGGGCGCTGTCGAGCCCCCCTGCCACGCCCGGGTACCAGCTTCAGCCCGGCCCTGATGGCCGCGGGTTCTGAGATGTGTGCAAAGTTTCAAGAGTTTTCGAGCACGTTAAGGCCCCCAAAAGTGCCCAAAAGGTAGTAAAATAATAATAATAATAATAATAATAATAATAAATATAGCTGCGAGCAGCGATTACGGGCCCAAGCCGGTGGCACCGCAACCCCGGTGCCTTTAGTTACCTAAAGGCACCGGAGTGGCGGTGCCGCCGGCTTTGGCCCTTCATCGCTGCTCGCAGCTATATTCATATATATATATATATATATATATAAACAAGCCGGTGGCACCGCCACCCCGGTGCCTTTATATATATATATATATATGTCTACATTGTTCAATCACGCCTCACACACACACACACACTTTTGCAGAGCCCACACCAATGCAAGCTCTATAGCACACATCTTCTCAAAGGTCAAAGCGGAGTTACGATATTGCCCGTCATGCACAGTAACCCTAAAGGCACCGGGGTGGCGGTGCCACCGGCTTGTTTATATATATATATCGTATTATTCTAACTTGTAAAAAACTATTAACTTTTGTTAATATTCAACCATTTCACAACTAACTTTTTTCCATAGATCAAACACAACATAATTATATGGTGGACTGAAACAAAAATTATTAATTAAATAAAATTATTGTTTTCCTCTGAAATAGCAAAAGCATCACACACTAGCTGTACCTGCTCTAAATAAAAAATAGTAATTCAATAAAAATACAAAATCGAACTAAATAAAATAAATTATTACAAAAACAAAATCAAACCAAAGAAAATATATCTTCGAAAAAAAAAGCGAGTGTCATGAGGAAAGGCGCCTCAGGAATCGTCAGGATTAACTCCATGTGTAAGGAATTTTGATTGATTTTATTTGTCACTTGAAAATTATTGTTAAATGTGTGCCTGCATAACTTTAATAAGATTTATTTTCTTTGATTTGATTTGTTTTATATAATTTATTTATTTCGATTTTGTATTTTTATTTAAATACTATTATTTATTTAGAGCAGGTACAGCTAAGTGTGCGATGCTTTTGCTATTTCAGAGGGAAAAAAACACATTTTATTTCAAAAAGGCTTTTCAATTAAATAAAATGTTCAAGCTTTGTTTTCGTTTTATTATTTTGTTTGTTTTAAGCTTTGTTTAATTTATATTGTTAATCATCTGACACAAAACAAATGCATAAAGTATCATTTTAACTTTTAAAAAACTATTAACATTTGTTAATAGTACATTGCCTGTCTTTTGTTAATAGGACAAAACATAGTTATTATATTTTATAATATTTTATAAATATATAAAATAAACATTTGTAATGAAATCGTTCAAAAAAATGATATTAGCATTGTTTTAAACTTTGAAATAGAAGTAGCGCAATGCCTGGCCACTCCCGCGCCACCTCCTTTTCACAATCCGAGGGAACCGTCTCCGGAATATTAACCTCACTCCTAGAAGTCCAATTCTCATTATTCATGCCTCTTACCTGGGATTGATTGCACACACACACACACACACACACACACACACACGCACGCACGCACGCACTCACACGCACACACACACACACACACACACACACACGTGTCAAGTCACTTACATTTTAGATGCAATATTGACTGTTCTTCTGTTTCAGCAGCGAAAATAGTTAAACAAAGATCACAGCAGAACCATTGCATCTCACAGCAACGTGTTTTCTCATTACTGAATGATTCAGCATTTTGAACAAATTGGTTGACTCAAAGATTCAATGACCAATCCATAAACATCTGTCTCATTCATGAATGACTCAGTCGTTCAAACGAATCGTTTGAACGAATGAATCAATGACCCGCTCATTAAGACGGTCGCCTGGCGACACCTAGTGACGGTTTAGTGTTATTTGATTATACACTCAAAATATTCCACAACAAATCCTTTAAATTTAATGATATTCAGAACAGAACACGAATAAAAAAATAACTATAATAAAGCCAAAACGAAATAATTTAAAACAAAAGTAAAAGTAAGTGGTGTTAGGCTCACGTAAATCTCTCTTTAGAATCTAAATGTTGCAACATTTGCGATGTATTTGGATGCTAAACTATTCTTTATTACAGGCTTTGTACTTCACTCACGTTCCAATATCGACGGAAAAAATCATCCTCTTCACTTGTGCAAAAATGTGCTTGGAAAAATCACAGTGGAGCGGTGCTTACTGTGAATGATACAAATTGTACTACTGACTATTTCAACATAGCAGTGTAATTTGTATATGTTAGGTTGAATGTTTTATTATTGTGTGTGTGTGTGTGTGTGTGTTTGTGTGTGTGTGTGTGTGTGTGTGTGTGTGTCAGTGTGTGTGTGGGGGTCTGGGTGGCTCAGCGCGATTGAACAGTGAAACATACTCCGTCATTTTCTTCATACAGGACATCATTCAAACGTCAAAGTGTTTACTTATATTTGTGTACACTCGCAATAAAACACAACATTGTGTTTTTGTTAAATAAATTAAAGTAATACGTACCCCGAAATGGCGCTAATTTTAAAATGAAACTAAAATGCTCACGGCTGCACGGGCATTCATAACTCTGCGCGCCCACGGTGAGGGACGAGCAGAACAGAGCGAACGTTGTTTAGTTCATTCCTACTTCCATAGGAATTAATTGAAAAAGCTCACTCTACTCTGCACCATTATTAATGAATTGTGCAGACGTCCTTATTTTACTTTCGCTTTTTACCTGATTTTGAACACAAGAGGGCAGTATAACACTATGTATGATTTGGAAAAAAAAAATTTTTGACTAAACAACCATTCTGGCTGTTTTTAAACTTAAACATTATTCTCTAATTGCTCTCACCATGCCCGTTTCTGAAACTCTGCACATGTCTACTGTCTAATAAATGTGATGTGTCTGTCGGGTTTCATGCATTTTCAAGTATGTTAAGAGTCTCAAAAGCATCAACAAAGAATAATAAAGTTTGATGCGTTGCCACGGCAACAGTATCTAAGATATCAATAATCCTTTCTCAGGTCTACATCTGCCGTGTGTCTACATTATACACATAAAGTTTGAAGCAAATTGGGTAAAAATAAGAGGGTGATTTCAAAGCCTTTAGGAAGTGACACACTTCCTGCTGCCAGTTGGTGGCGCTATAACTTTGACTCACAATAGTCACATCCATGTGATCGGACTCTTACAGCGAACACACTGCTGAAGTTTCATCAAGATCAGTTAATGTATGCAGAAGTTATAACACACTTCCTGTTTCCTTTATTCGCCATAAATTCGTTTCCTCGCCACGGCCAAACCGTTCGAGATATCAAAAATCCCCTGGCAACTTTTCATCCTCAATGTCTTGACTTCATGCTGACCGAGTTTCGTGGCGATTGGTTGAATTCTCTAGGAGGAGTATATCGAATTCCAGGGGCATACGCTTCCAAACAAACCATAATAGCCGACTTCCTGTTGGGCTGGGGTAAAAAGTAAAAGTACAAAGGATATATGAATCGATGAGATCTATATGTGTACCGAGTTTCATATTATTACATTCAAGCGTGTTTGATTTATGGACCAAGTTTTCGGACCCTGTTCCAGGGGGCGCTGTCGAGCCCCCCTGCCACGCCCGGGTACCAGCTTCAGCCCGGCCCTGATGGCCGCGGGTTCTGACCCGTGTGCAAAGTTTCAAGAGTTTTTGAGCATGTTAAGGGCCCCAAAAGTGCGCTGAGAGTCTCAAAAGTATCCAAAAAGAATATTAAAGTTTGATGCGTTGTCACGGCAACAGCATCTAAGATATCAACAATCCTTTCACAGGTCTACATCTGGCGTGTGTCTACATTATACACATCAAGTTTGAAGCAAATCGGGTAAAGCCTGTTTGATTTATGGACCAAGTTTTCGGACCCCGTTCCAGGGGGCGCTGTCGAGCCCCCCTGCCACGCCCGGGTACCAGCTTCAGCCCGGCCCTGATGGCCGCGGTTTCTGACCCGTGTATCAAAGGTGTTTTTATTTTATACAGAAATAAATAATCTATCATTCAGATGAGAATAAAGTTAGTGTTAGTTCAAATTTTAAGGAAAACAAATATATGATCTGAAATATAGCACATTCATGTAAAATTCATTTAGGTTCGATTACCAAACATACAATCTTAATGTAATTTAAAGCAAACAATACATTTAAAATATATGGGTTGTATGACTATTTTTTAATATAAAAAGATATATATCCAAAAAGACAAGGTCTAAAGTTTAACAAGGGTTAAACTCTTATCACTGTAACAAACACAATCACACACACAATCACACACACACACACAAGTCAAATCACTTACATTTTAGATGCAATATTGACTTTTTTTCTGTTTCAGCAGCGAAAATAGTTAAACAAAGATCACAGCAGAACCATCGCGCATCTCACAGCAACGCGTTCTCATTACTGAATGATTCAGCATTTTGAACGAATCGGTTGACTCAAAGATTCAATGACCAATCAATCCATAAACATCTATCTCATAAGTGTTTACTTATATTTGTGAACAATCGCAATAAAACACAACATTGTGCTTTTGTCAAACTGTAAACTACAACTGTCACCCAACCAAAATCTCTTTTTTATTTTATACAGAAATAAATAATCTATCATTCAGATGAGAATAAAGTTAGTGTTAGGTCAAATTTTAAGGAAAACTCTGAAATATAGCACATTCATTTAAAATTCATTCAGGTTCAATTACCAAACATACAAATCTTAATGTAATTTAAAGCAAACAATACATTTAAAATATATGGGTTGTATGCCTATTTTTTTTTATATAAAAAGATATATATCCAAAAAGTAACAGACACAATCATACACACACACACAGCTTTGTTTTTGTGATATATGAGGACATTCCATAGGCGTAATGACTTTTATACTGGACAAACTGTATATTCTATCCCCCTACACTGCCCCTATCCCTAAACCTACCCATCACAGGAGACATGCTGCATTTTTACATAAAAAAAAACCCATTGTTTTTTATGTTTTTTAAGCTATTTGAAATATGAGGACACACGCAATGTCCTCATATATCACGTGTAAGTTGTAATACCAGTGTAATATGCATGTCATTATACACATTTGTGTCCTCATATATCACAAAAACAAACACACACACACACACACACACACACACACAGACACACACACAAGTCAAATCACTTACATTTTATATGCAATATTGACTTTTTTCTTATTCAGCAGTGAAACTAGTTAAACAAAGATCACAGCAGAACCATCGAGCATCTCACAGCAACGTGTTTTCTCATTACTGAATGATTCAGCATTTTGAACGAATCGGTTGACTCAAAGATTCAATGACCAATCCATAATCTGTCTCATTCATGAATGACTCAGCCGTTCGAACGAATCGTTCGAACAAATGAATCAATGACTCGCTCATTAAGACGGTCGCCTGGCGACACCTAATGACGGCTTAGTGATATGTTTAAAAGTATCATTCTTTCAAACGATTGTTAATTAACTCATATTTGAAACATAAGCTATATATATATATATATACACACATATATACACACAAAAATAAAATAAAAACACATTTGAAGCGTGTTTGCTTACTAAATTGTGAGCAGAACGAAAGTTGCAGCAAATATCAGCAACAGGAGTCAAGTTTCATTAATCACGAGAGTGAAGAGCTGACTGAAAAGATGATGACGGAATAGGCTATTTTATGTAAAAGCGCCTATTTAAGCGAATCTATCATTGTACTCTTTTGTTGTTGTGTTTTCCGTGAAAAATAATAGACTATTGAACTCACAATTCAAGCAATTGGCCCCCGATATTGCACTAATTTTAAAGTGACACTAAAAAGTATGCGGCTGCAGTGGCATTCATTACGGTGCGCGTCCATGGCGACGAGCGAGCAAAACAGAGCGAACGTTTTTTCATTTCTACTTCCATAGAAATTCATTCGAGCGCACTGTGAGCGCCACCACTATAAATGTCCTTACTTTACTTTCACTTTTAACTTAGCGATATAAAAGCCCCCGGTGTTACACGTCAAATAACCGGTGAGAAAAAATTCTCGGAGTCACATAGCAGCTACCTATATTTAAATACAACAGGCCTACCTGATTTTGAACACAAGAGGGCAGTATAGCCCTATGTATTATTTGATATATTTATTTTTTAACTGAATAGTGCATCCTGGCTGTTTTTAAACTTGTACATTATTCTTAAATTGAAAACAAGAATAAAATGGGTTTAGTTCTGATATTTGTATAATTTTATCTAGAAATAAATGGTGTATAATTAAATTTTTAGAAGATATGAGGCTTTTAGTGTTTATTTTTTTTTACATGACTTTAATCCCTCGCCATAGCAAAACAATTAGAGATATTCAATAGATATTCACAATTATGCTTCTTTAATGTATTTTCATCATGTTGAAAAAGTTTGGTGGGAATAAAATAAACCACTTAAGAGGAGTGGGTAAAAATGTAGAGCCTGGTTTTGCAAAACATCCACATTAAGACCAAAATAGCCCACTTCCTGTTGGGCTGGCTTAAAGTTGTTTGGCCCGATGAGATCTATATGTGTACAGAGTTTCATAATATTACATGCAAGTGTGTTTGATTTATGGACCAAATTTTCTGACCAAGTTAATTTAATTAATAAACTAATTATATAAAACTATTTTCAATGCCCTACAATTCAACTGGTTATATGCCTTTACTTATTAATACAACTTATTTAAAAAATACAAGGCGTAAGACATTTTTTTTTCTTTTTTAATGCAGGCCAAACCACACAGCAGTCAAATGGTTAATCTAGCCCCCCTCCCCCTCCCCACACTCACAGACACACACACACACACATAGACGTAGGCTCAGAGAGAGAGAGACATAAAATGACAATTTTCAAACCAAAATATCTGACTTCCTGTTGGTTGGAGCTATTGAGTGTAAATTAGAAAGTTGTCTGGCTGGAGGAGAACAATACACATACCGATTTTTATTACTGTAGATAAAATCAATCCCCCCACTTTTGACAAAAGGTGGCGCTACTGAGCCCCTCACCACGCCCGTTTCTGAAACTCTGCACATGTCTACTGTCTAATAAATGTGATGTGTCTGTCGGGTTTCATGCAATTTCAAGTATGTTAAGAGTCTCAAAAGCATCAACAAAGAATAATAAAGTTTGATGCGTTGCCACGGCAACAGTATCTAAGATATCAATAATCCTTTCTCAGGTCTACATCTGCCGTGTGTCTACATTATACACATAAAGTTTGAAGCAAATTGGGTAAAAATAAGAGGGTGATTTCAAAGCCTTTAGGAAGTGACACACTTCCTGCTGCCAGTTGGTGGCGCTATAACTTTGACTCACAATAGTCACATCCATGTGATCGGACTCTTACAGCGAACACACTGCTGAAGTTTCATCAAGATCAGTTAATGTATGCAGAAGTTATAACACACTTCCTGTTTCCTTTATTCGCCATAAATTCGTTTCCTCGCCACGGCCAAACCGTTCGAGATATCAAAAATCCCCTGGCAACTTTTCATCCTCAATGTCTTGACTTCATGCTGACCGAGTTTCGTGGCGATTGGTTGAATTCTCTAGGAGGAGTATATCGAATTCCAGGGGCATACGCTTCCAAACAAACCATAATAGCCGACTTCCTGTTGGGCTGGGGTAAAAAGTAAAAGTACAAAGGATATATGAATCGATGAGATCTATATGTGTACCGAGTTTCATATTATTACATTCAAGCGTGTTTGATTTATGGACCAAGTTTTCGGACCCCGTTCCAGGGGGCGCTGTCGAGCCCCCCTGCCACGCCCGGGTACCAGCTTCAGCCCGGCCCTGATGGCCGCGGGTTCTGACCCGTGTGCAAAGTTTCAAGAGTTTTTGAGCATGTTAAGGGCCCCAAAAGTGCGCTGAGAGTCTCAAAAGTATCCAAAAAGAATATTAAAGTTTGATGCGTTGTCACGGCAACAGCATCTAAGATATCAACAATCCTTTCACAGGTCTACATCTGGCTTGTGTCTACATTATACACATCAAGTTTGAAGCAAATAGGGTAAAGCGTGTTGGATATATGGACCAAATTGTCTGACCCGTTCAAGGGGGCGCTGTCGAGCCCCCCTGCCACGCCCGGGTACCAGCTTCAGCCTGGCCCTGATGGCCGCGGGTTTTGTCCCATGTGCAAAGTTTCAAGAGTTTTCGAGCACGTTAAGAACCCCAAAAGTGCCCGAAAGCATAAAAAAGCATGAAAAAGCTTAAAAAAAGGAATATTAATGTTTGATGCATTGCCATGGCAACAGTATCTAAGATATCAATAATCCTTTCACAGGTCTACATCTGGCGTGTGTCTACATTATGCACATGAAGTTTGAAGCAAATCGGGTAAAAATAAGAGGGTGATTTAAAAGCATTTTGAAAGTGACACACTTCCTGCTGCCAGTTGGTGGCGCTATAACTTTGACTCACAATAGTCACATCCATGTGATCGGGCTCTTACAACGAACACACTGCTGAAGTTTCATCAAGATTAGTTAATGTATGCAGTAGTTATAACACACTTCCTGTTTCACGTTTCTCGCCATAATTTCGTTTACTCGCCACGGCCAAACCGTTCGAGATATCAAAAATCCCCTGGCAATTTTTCATCCTCAGTGTCTTGACTTCATGCTGACCGAGTTTCGTGCCGTGTGTTTGAATTCTCTAGGAGGAGTATTTCACATTCCATTGCATGTGTTTTCCAAACAACCCTTAATAGCCGACTTCCTGTTGGGCTGGGGTAAAAAGTAAGAGCATGAAGTATATATGAACCGATGAGATCTATATGTGTACTGAGTTTCATATTATTACATGCAAGCGTGTTTGATTTATGGACCAAGTGTTCAAACCCCGTTCCAGGGGGCGCTGTCGAGCCCCCCTGCCACGCCCGGGTACCAGCTTCAGCCCGGCCCTGATGGCCGCGGGTTCTGAGATGTGTGCAAAGTTTCAAGAGTTTTCGAGCACGTTAAGGCCCCCAAAAGTGCCCAAAAGGTAGTAAAATAATAATAATAATAATAAATATAGCTGCGAGCAGCGATTACGGGCCCAAGCCGGTGGCACCGCAACCCCGGTGCCTTTAGTTACCTAAAGGCACTGGAGTGGCGGTGCCGCCGGCTTTGGCCCTTCATCGCTGCTCGCAGCTATATTCATATATATATATATATATATATATATATATATATATATATATATATATATAAACAAGCCGGTGGCACCGCCACCCCGGTGCCTTTATATATATATATATATGTCTACATTGTTCAATCACGCCTCACACACACACACACACTTTTGCAGAGCCCACACCAATGCAAGCTCTATAGCACACATCTTCTCAAAGGTCAAAGCGGAGTTACGATATTGCCCGTCATGCACAGTAACCCTAAAGGCACCGGGGTGGCGGTGCCACCGGCTTGTTTATATATATATATCGTATTATTCTAACTTGTAAAAAACTATTAACTTTTGTTAATATTCAACCATTTCACAACTAACTTTTTTCCATAGATCAAACACAACATAATTATATGGTGGACTATCGTGCCTTTGCAGTAGCGGGGCCGAAACTATGGAACGCGCTGCCTCTGGAATTACGCTCCATCATGGAGCTGCCCCAGTTCAAGGCCAGGTTGAAGCACCATCTTTTTAGATCAGCTTTTGGCACTGGATTGACAGCTGATTAGCAAAATGATTTTTATAGTAGAGTTTTATTGTATTGTATTGTATTGTATTGTATTGTATTGTATTGTTGTTTCTGTCCTGTTCTTTTCTTTTCTTTTCTTTTCTTTTCCCTGTCCAGCGCTTTGATCAACTCATGGTTGTTGTAAAGCGCTATATAAATAAAAAATTGATTGATTGATTGATTGGACTGAAACAAAAATTATTAATTAAATAAAATTATTGTTTTCCTCTGAAATAGCAAAAGCATCACACACTAGCTGTACCTGCTCTAAATAAAAAATAGTAATTCAATAAAAATACAAAATCGAACTAAATAAAATAAATTATTACAAAAACAAAATCAAACCAAAGAAAATATATCTTCGAAAAAAAAAGCGAGTGTCATGAGGAAAGGCGCCTCAGGAATCGTCAGGATTAACTCCATGTGTAAGGAATTTTGATTGATTTTATTTGTCACTTGAAAATTATTGTTAAATGTGTGCCTGCATAACTTTAATAAGATTTATTTTCTTTGATTTGATTTTGTTTTATATAATTTATTTATTTCGATTTTGTATTTTTATTTAAATACTATTATTTATTTAGAGCAGGTACAGCTAAGTGTGCGATGCTTTTGCTATTTCAGAGGGAAAAAAACACATTTTATTTCAAAAAGGCTTTTCAATTAAATAAAATGTTCAAGCTTTGTTTTCGTTTTATTATTTTGTTTGTTTTAAGCTTTGTTTAATTTATATTGTTAATCATCTGACACAAAACAAATGCATAAAGTATCATTTTAACTTTTAAAAAACTATTAACATTTGTTAATAGTACATTGCCTGTCTTTTGTTAATAGGACAAAACATAGTTATTATATTTTATAATATTTTATAAATATATAAAATAAACATTTGTAATGAAATCGTTCAAAAAAATGATATTAGCATTGTTTTAAACTTTGAAACAGAAGTAGCGCAATGCCTGGCCACTCCCGCGCCGCCTCCTTTTCACAATCCGAGGGAACCGTCTCCGGAATATTAACCTCACTCCTAGAAGTCCAATTCTCATTATTCATGCCTCTTACCTGGGATTGATTGCACACACACACACACGCACGCAGGCACGCACGCACTCACACGCACACACACACACACACACACACACACACACGTGTCAAGTCACTTACATTTTAGATGCAATGTTGACTGTTCTTCTGTTTCAGCAGCGAAAATAGTTAAACAAAGATCACAGCAGAACCATTGCATCTCACAGCAACGTGTTTTCTCATTACTGAATGATTCAGCATTTTGAACAAATTGGTTGACTCAAAGATTCAATGACCAATCCATAAACATCTGTCTCATTCATGAATGACTCAGTCGTTCAAACGAATCGTTTGAACGAATGAATCAATGACCCGCTCATTAAGACGGTCGCCTGGCGACACCTAGTGACGGTTTAGTGTTATTTGATTATACACTCAAAATATTCCACAACAAATCCTTTAAATTTAATGATATTCAGAACAGAACACGAATAAAAAAATAACTATAATAAAGCCAAAATGAAATAATTTAAAACAAAAGTAAAAGTAAGTGGTGTTAGGCTCACGTAAATCTCTCTTTAGAATCTAAATGTTGCAACATTTGCGATGTATTTGGATGCTAAACTATTCTTTATTACAGGCTTTGTACTTCACTCACGTTCCAATATCGACGGAAAAAATCATCCTCTTCACTTGTGCAAAAATGTGCTTGGAAAAATCACAGTGGAGCGGTGCTTACTGTGAATGATACAAATTGTACTACTGACTATTTCAACATAGCAGTGTAATTTGTATATGTTAGGTTGAATGTTTTATTATTGTGTGTGTGTGTGTGTGTGTGTGTTTGTGTGTGTGTGTGTGTGTGTGTGTGTGTGTGTGTGTGTGTCAGTGTGTGTGTGGGGGTCTGGGTGGCTCAGCGCGATTGAACAGTGAAACATACTCCGTCATTTTCTTCATACAGGACATCATTCAAACGTCAAAGTGTTTACTTATATTTGTGTACACTCGCAATAAAACACAACATTGTGTTTTTGTTAAATAAATTAAAGTAATACGTCCCCCGAAATGGCGCTAATTTTAAAATGAAACTAAAATGCTCACGGCTGCACGGGCATTCATAACTCTGCGCGCCCACGGTGAGGGACGAGCAGAACAGAGCGAACGTTGTTTAGTTCATTCCTACTTCCATAGGAATTAATTGAAAAAGCTCACTCTACTCTGCACCATTATTAATGAATTGTGCAGACGTCCTTATTTTACTTTCGCTTTTTACCTGATTTTGAACACAAGAGGGCAGTATAACACTATGTATGATTTGGAAAAAAAAATTTTTTGACTAAACAACCATTCTGGCTGTTTTTAAACTTAAACATTATTCTCTAATTGCTCTCACCATGCCCGTTTCTGAAACTCTGCACATGTCTACTGTCTAATAAATGTGATGTGTCTGTCGGGTTTCATGCAATTTCAAGTATGTTAAGAGTCTCAAAAGCATCAACAAAGAATAATAAAGTTTGATGCGTTGCCACGGCAACAGTATCTAAGATATCAATAATCCTTTCTCAGGTCTACATCTGCCGTGTGTCTACATTATACACATAAAGTTTGAAGCAAATTGGGTAAAAATAAGAGGGTGATTTCAAAGCCTTTAGGAAGTGACACACTTCCTGCTGCCAGTTGGTGGCGCTATAACTTTGACTCACAATAGTCACATCCATGTGATCGGACTCTTACAGCGAACACACTGCTGAAGTTTCATCAAGATCAGTTAATGTATGCAGAAGTTATAACACACTTCCTGTTTCCTTTATTCGCCATAAATTCGTTTCCTCGCCACGGCCAAACCGTTCGAGATATCAAAAATCCCCTGGCAACTTTTCATCCTCAATGTCTTGACTTCATGCTGACCGAGTTTCGTGGCGATTGGTTGAATTCTCTAGGAGGAGTATATCGAATTCCAGGGGCATACGCTTCCAAACAAACCATAATAGCCGACTTCCTGTTGGGCTGGGGTAAAAAGTAAAAGTACAAAGGATATATGAATCGATGAGATCTATATGTGTACCGAGTTTCATATTATTACATTCAAGCGTGTTTGATTTATGGACCAAGTTTTCGGACCCTGTTCCAGGGGGCGCTGTCGAGCCCCCCTGCCACGCCCGGGTACCAGCTTCAGCCCGGCCCTGATGGCCGCGGGTTCTGACCCGTGTGCAAAGTTTCAAGAGTTTTTGAGCATGTTAAGGGCCCCAAAAGTGCGCTGAGAGTCTCAAAAGTATCCAAAAAGAATATTAAAGTTTGATGCGTTGTCACGGCAACAGCATCTAAGATATCAACAATCCTTTCACAGGTCTACATCTGGCGTGTGTCTACATTATACACATCAAGTTTGAAGCAAATCGGGTAAAGCCTGTTTGATTTATGGACCAAGTTTTCGGACCCCGTTCCAGGGGGCGCTGTCGAGCCCCCCTGCCACGCCCGGGTACCAGCTTCAGCCCGGCCCTGATGGCCGCGGTTTCTGACCCGTGTGCAAAGTTTCAGGAGTTTTTGAGCATGTTAAGGGCCCCAAAAGTGCGCTAAGAATCTCAAAAGTATCCAAAAAGAATATTAAAGTTTGATGCGTTGTCACGGCAACAGCATCTAAGATATCAACAATCCTTTCACAGGTCTACATCTGGCTTGTGTCTACATTATACACATCAAGTTTGAAGCAAATAGGGTAAAGCGTGTTGGATATATGGACCAAATTGTCTGACCCGTTCAAGGGGGCGCTGTCGAGCCCCCCTGCCACGCCCGGGTACCAGCTTCAGCCTGGCCCTGATGGCCGCGGGTTTTGTCCCGTGTGCAAAGTTTCAAGAGTTTTCGAGCACGTTAAGAACCCCAAAAGTGCCCGAAAGCATAAAAAAGCATGAAAAAGCTTAAAAAAAGGAATATTAATGTTTGATGCATTGCCATGGCAACAGTATCTAAGATATCAATAATCCTTTCACAGGTCTACATCTGGCGTGTGTCTACATTATGCACATGAAGTTTGAAGCAAATCGGGTAAAAATAAGAGGGTGATTTAAAAGCATTTTGAAAGTGACAAACTTCCTGCTGCCAGTTGGTGGCGCTATAACTTTGACTCACAATAGTCACATCCATGTGATCGGGCTCTTACAACGAACACACTGCTGAAGTTTCATCAAGATTAGTTAATGTATGCAGTAGTTATAACACACTTCCTGTTTCACGTTTCTCGCCATAATTTCGTTTACTCGCCACGGCCAAACCGTTCGAGATATCAAAAATCCCCTGGCAATTTTTCATCCTCAGTGTCTTGACTTCATGCTGACCGAGTTTCGTGCCGTGTGTTTGAATTCTCTAGGAGGAGTATTTCACATTCCATTGCATGTGTTTTCCAAACAACCCTTAATAGCCGACTTCCTGTTGGGCTGGGGTAAAAAGTAAGAGCATGAAGTATATATGAACCGATGAGATCTATATGTGTACTGAGTTTCATATTATTACATGCAAGCGTGTTTGATTTATGAACCAAGTGTTCAAACCCCGTTCCAGGGGGCGCTGTCGAGCCCCCCTGCCACGCCCGGGTACCAGCTTCAGCCCGGCTCTGATGGCCGCGGGTTCTGAGATGTGTGCAAAGTTTCAAGAGTTTTCGAGCACGTTAAGGCCCCCAAAAGTGCCCAAAAGGTAGTAAAATAATAATAATAATAATAAATATAGCTGCGAGCAGCGATTACGGGCCCAAGCCGGTGGCACCGCAACCCTGGTGCCTTTAGTTACCTAAAGGCACCGGAGTGGCGGTGCCGCCGGCTTTGGCCCTTCATCGCTGCTCGCAGCTATATTCATATATATATATATATATATATATATATATATATATATATATAAACAAGCCGGTGGCACCGCCACCCCGGTGCCTTTATATATATATATATATGTCTACATTGTTCAATCACGCCTCACACACACACACACACTTTTGCAGAGCCCACACCAATGCAAGCTCTATAGCACACATCTTCTCAAAGGTCAAAGCGGAGTTACGATATTGCCCGTCATGCACAGTAACCCTAAAGGCACCGGGGTGGCGGTGCCACCGGCTTGTTTATATATATATATCGTATTATTCTAACTTGTAAAAAACTATTAACTTTTGTTAATATTCAACCATTTCACAACTAACTTTTTTCCATAGATCAAACACAACATAATTATATGGTGGACTGAAACAAAAATTATTAATTAAATAAAATTATTGTTTTCCTCTGAAATAGCAAAAGCATCACACACTAGCTGTACCTGCTCTAAATAAAAAATAGTAATTCAATAAAAATACAAAATCGAACTAAATAAAATAAATTATTACAAAAACAAAATCAAACCAAAGAAAATATATCTTCGAAAAAAAAAGCGAGTGTCATGAGGAAAGGCGCCTCAGGAATCGTCAGGATTAACTCCATGTGTAAGGAATTTTGATTGATTTTATTTGTCACTTGAAAATTATTGTTAAATGTGTGCCTGCATAACTTTAATAAGATTTATTTTCTTTGATTTGATTTTGTTTTATATAATTTATTTATTTCGATTTTGTATTTTTATTTAAATACTATTATTTATTTAGAGCAGGTACAGCTAAGTGTGCGATGCTTTTGCTATTTCAGAGGGAAAAAAACACATTTTATTTCAAAAAGGCTTTTCAATTAAATAAAATGTTCAAGCTTTGTTTTCGTTTTATTATTTTGTTTGTTTTAAGCTTTGTTTAATTTATATTGTTAATCATCTGACACAAAACAAATGCATAAAGTATAATTTTAACTTTTAAAAAACTATTAACATTTGTTAATAGTACATTGCCTGTCTTTTGTTAATAGGACAAAACATAGTTATTATATTTTATAATATTTTATAAATATATAAAATAAACATTTGTAATGAAATCGTTCAAAAAAATGATATTAGCATTGTTTTAAACTTTGAAATAGAAGTAGCGCAATGCCTGGCCACTCCCGCGCCGCCTCCTTTTCACAATCCGAGGGAACCGTCTCCGGAATATTAACCTCACTCCTAGAAGTCCAATTCTCATTATTCATGCCTCTTACCTGGGATTGATTGCACACACACACACACACACACACACACACGCACGCACGCACGCACTCACACGCACACACACACACACACACACACACACACACACACACACACACACACACGTGTCAAGTCACTTACATTTTAGATGCAATATTGACTGTTCTTCTGTTTCAGCAGCGAAAATAGTTAAACAAAGATCACAGCAGAACCATTGCATCTCACAGCAACGTGTTTTCTCATTACTGAATGATTCAGCATTTTGAACAAATTGGTTGACTCAAAGATTCAATGACCGATCCATAAACATCTGTCTCATTCATGAATGACTCAGTCGTTCAAACGAATCGTTTGAACGAATGAATCAATGACCCGCTCATTAAGACGGTCGCCTGGCGACACCTAGTGACGGTTTAGTGTTATTTGATTATACACTCAAAATATTCCACAACAAATCCTTTAAATTTAATGATATTCAGAACAGAACACGAATAAAAAAATAACTATAATAAAGCCAAAACGAAATAATTTAAAACAAAAGTAAAAGTAAGTGGTGTTAGGCTCACGTAAATCTCTCTTTAGAATCTAAATGTTGCAACATTTGCGATGTATTTGGATGCTAAACTATTCTTTATTACAGGCTTTGTACTTCACTCACGTTCCAATATCGACGGAAAAAATCATCCTCTTCACTTGTGCAAAAATGTGCTTGGAAAAATCACAGTGGAGCGGTGCTTACTGTGAATGATACAAATTGTACTACTGACTATTTCAACATAGCAGTGTAATTTGTATATGTTAGGTTGAATGTTTTATTATTGTGTGTGTATGTGTGTGTGTGTGTTTGTGTGTGTGTGTGTGTGTGTGTGTGTCAGTGTGTGTGTGGGGGTCTGGGTGGCTCAGCGCGATTGAACAGTGAAACATACTCCGTCATTTTCTTCATACAGGACATCATTCAAACGTCAAAGTGTTTACTTATATTTGTGTACACTCGCAATAAAACACAACATTGTGTTTTTGTTAAATAAATTAAAGTAATACGTCCCCCGAAATGGCGCTAATTTTAAAATGAAACTAAAATGCTCACGGCTGCACGGGCATTCATAACTCTGCGCGCCCACGGTGAGGGACGAGCAGAACAGAGCGAACGTTGTTTAGTTCATTCCTACTTCCATAGGAATTAATTGAAAAAGCTCACTCTACTCTGCACCATTATTAATGAATTGTGCAGACGTCCTTATTTTACTTTCGCATTTTACCTGATTTTGAACACAAGAGGGCAGTATAACACTATGTATGATTTGGAAAAAAAATTTTTTTGACTAAACAACCATTCTGGCTGTTTTTAAACTTAAACATTATTCTCTAATTGCTCTCACCATGCCCGTTTCTGAAACTCTGCACATGTCTACTGTCTAATAAATGTGATGTGTCTGTCGGGTTTCATGCAAATTCAAGTATGTTAAGAGTCTCAAAAGCATCAACAAAGAATAATAAAGTTTGATGCGTTGCCACGGCAACAGTATCTAAGATATCAATAATCCTTTCTCAGGTCTACATCTGCCGTGTGTCTACATTATACACATAAAGTTTGAAGCAAATTGGGTAAAAATAAGAGGGTGATTTCAAAGCCTTTAGGAAGTGACACACTTCCTGCTGCCAGTTGGTGGCGCTATAACTTTGACTCACAATAGTCACATCCATGTGATCGGACTCTTACAGCGAACACACTGCTGAAGTTTCATCAAGATCAGTTAATGTATGCAGAAGTTATAACACACTTCCTGTTTCCTTTATTCGCCATAAATTCGTTTCCTCGCCACGGCCAAACCGTTCGAGATATCAAAAATCCCCTGGCAACTTTTCATCCTCAATGTCTTGACTTCATGCTGACCGAGTTTCGTGGCGATTGGTTGAATTCTCTAGGAGGAGTATATCGAATTCCAGGGGCATACGCTTCCAAACAAACCATAATAGCCGACTTCCTGTTGGGCTGGGGTAAAAAGTAAAAGTACAAAGGATATATGAATCGATGAGATCTATATGTGTACCGAGTTTCATATTATTACATTCAAGCGTGTTTGATTTATGGACCAAGTTTTCGGACCCTGTTCCAGGGGGCGCTGTCGAGCCCCCCTGCCACGCCCGGGTACCAGCTTCAGCCCGGCCCTGATGGCCGCGGGTTCTGACCCGTGTGCAAAGTTTCAAGAGTTTTTGAGCATGTTAAGGGCCCCAAAAGTGCGCTAAGAATCTCAAAAGTATCCAAAAAGAATTTTAAAGTTTGATGCGTTGTCACGGCAACAGCATCTAAGATATCAACAATCCTTTCACAGGTCTACATCTGGCGTGTGTCTACATTATACACATCAAGTTTGAAGCAAATCGGGTAAAGCCTGTTTGATTTATGGACCAAGTTTTCGGACCCCGTTCCAGGGGGCGCTGTCGAGCCCCCCTGCCACGCCCGGGTACCAGCTTCAGCCCGGCCCTGATGGCCGCGGTTTCTGACCCGTGTGCAAAGTTTCAAGAGTTTTTGAGCATGTTAAGGGCCCCAAAAGTGCGCTAAGAATCTCAAAAGTATCCAAAAAGAATATTAAAGTTTGATGCGTTGTCACGGCAACAGCATCTAAGATATCAACAATCCTTTCACAGGTCTACATCTGGCTTGTGTCTACATTATACACATAAAGTTTGAAGCAAATAGGGTAAAGCGTGTTGGATATATGGACCAAATTGTCTGACCCGTTCAAGGGGGCGCTGTCGAGCCCCCCTGCCACGCCCGGGTACCAGCTTCAGCCTGGCCCTGATGGCCGCGGGTTTTGTCCCGTGTGCAAAGTTTCAAGAGTTTTCGAGCACGTTAAGAACCCCAAAAGTGCCCGAAAGCATAAAAAAGCATGAAAAAGCTTAAAAAAAGGAATATTAATGTTTGATGCATTGCCATGGCAACAGTATCTAAGATATCAATAATCCTTTCACAGGTCTACATCTGGCGTGTGTCTACATTATGCACATGAAGTTTGAAGCAAATCGGGTAAAAATAAGAGGGTGATTTAAAAGCATTTTGAAAGTGACACACTTCCTGCTGCCAGTTGGTGGCGCTATAACTTTGACTCACAATAGTCACATCCATGTGATCGGGCTCTTACAACGAACACACTGCTGAAGTTTCATCAAGATTAGTTAATGTATGCAGTAGTTATAACACACTTCCTGTTTCACGTTTCTCGCCATAATTTCGTTTACTCGCCACGGCCAAACCGTTCGAGATATCAAAAATCCCCTGGCAATTTTTCATCCTCAGTGTCTTGACTTCATGCTGACCGAGTTTCGTGCCGTGTGTTTGAATTCTCTAGGAGGAGTATTTCACATTCCATTGCATGTGTTTTCCAAACAACCCTTAATAGCCGACTTCCTGTTGGGCTGGGGTAAAAAGTAAGAGCATGAAGTATATATGAACCGATGAGATCTATATGTGTACTGAGTTTCATATTATTACATGCAAGCGTGTTTGATTTATGGACCAAGTGTTCAAACCCCGTTCCAGGGGGCGCTGTCGAGCCCCCCTGCCACGCCCGGGTACCAGCTTCAGCCCGGCCCTGATGGCCGCGGGTTCTGAGATGTGTGCAAAGTTTCAAGAGTTTTCGAGCACGTTAAGGCCCCCAAAAGTGCCCAAAAGGTAGTAAAATAATAATAATAATAATAAATATAGCTGCGAGCAGCGATTACGGGCCCAAGCCGGTGGCACCGCAACCCCGGTGCCTTAAAGGCACCGGGGTGGCGGTGCCGCCGGCTTTGGCCCTTCATCGCTGCTCGCAGCTATATTTATATATATATATATATATATATATATAAAGCCGGTGGCACCGCCACCCTGGTGCCTTTAGGGTTATTGTGCACGACGTGACACAAAATATCTGCTCGCTATCTGCCGAACGGCTCTGGTAGTTCTGCTTCAACACTGATGATGTTGTAGAAATAGTGCGCTCTGGTTGGTCTGGATTATTCGGGATTTTTTATTTTATACAGAAATAAGTTATTTATAATTCAGATGAGAATAAAGTTAGTGTTGATTAAAATGAAGGAAAACAAATATATTTATCTGAAATATAGCACATTAGTTTTAAATTTATTTAGGTTCAATTACCAAACATACAATCTTAATTTAATTTAAAGCAAACAATACATTTAAAATATATGGCGTGTATGCACTTTTTTTTTTATAAAAAAAAAAAGATATATATCCAAAAAGACAAGGCCTTAAAGGGTTAAACTCTTGTCACTGTAACAGACACAATCTCTCTCTCTCACACACACACACACACACACACACACACACACACACGTCAAGTCACTTACATTTTAGATGCAATATTGAATAAGCAGAAAAATCGGATTTTCTGCTCTGAAAATATAAATAAGCTTAAAAATTGAATAAGCACTTTGAATATTCTAAACAGAATAAGCACTGGTCGCTAATGTATAAGTACTAGTACTTAATGGAATAGATACTAGTATCTAAAAAATAAGTACTAGTAGCATGAAAATAGAGACTAGTAGGTTAAAATGATTAAATGTTAAAACGGCTTGCCATATTGGCTCAGAGAGAGAGAGAGAGAGAGAGAGAGAGAGAGAGAGAGAGAGAAAATTACCTTTTAGATACTAGTACCTATTAATAGATACTAGTATTTAGGCTCTAGATCCACTCCGAAAGTCACTTCGTGATCATTTAACCGCTTCATTTGAGAAAAACTATCATTATGACATAAACAAACAAACTCAAAATGTCTTCACGGCAACCCGTCAAAATAAAAGTTCGGTTTAACTTGACAGAAATATATTACCGGTGTACAGTAGAATTTAGATATGTCCCAATGTAATAATACTAACACTAATCCAAATAAATTATCATCAAAACTGAATTTAAGGAATAATCCATGTTTTAATTTTAACAGTAAAGCTCATTGTGCAGCACGTTATTTGACAAAAAGTTTATTTAATTTCATATGATTAAAATTGATGATAAATGATACAATTTGTGTTTTATGTCTTCATTTTATTACCAGAAAAAACACAACACAGAATTAGTGTGACATTTTTTTTCATATATTTTTTTAAATGTTGTATACGTTTAATGATTCATAATACACTATTTCAATTAATTAGACATGCTTTTTGATTGCTAAAAAATTTACACCACGTATTCGTAATACACCTGCTCCGCAACACTAGCAGTTCCCCCAATCCCCCACCCCCCCCCCCTGAAAAAAAATCCTAGGGGAAACACTGGGCATTCATAACGGTGCGCGTCCATGGCGACGAGCGAGCAGAGCTGAGCGAACGTTTAGTTAATTTATTCATTCGAGCGCTCTGCAAGCGCCACCATTATCAATGTGGACGTCCGTATTTAAAAGCTCTCGATCCTCAGTCACATACCAAATATGTATATAATTTTGAACACAAGAGGGCAGTATGGCCCTATGTATGAGTTGGTGTTTAAACTAAACTATCACTCAAAGAGCCCCTTCCCCCTTCCCCCTTCCCCCCACAGACACACACACACACACACAAACAGAATGGCAGGGGGACAAGAAATCCATTCAAACTACAATATCTGACTTTCTGTTGCTCTGAGCTAATGACTTTAAATTAGAAAGTCGATTGGCTTGATGAGAACAATATGTGTGGCAAGTTTTGTAACTGTAGGTAAAACGAGCAAAGTTATAACACACTTTATGTGTCCTTTTTTAGTCATAAAATTAATTTCCTCGCCACGGCCAAACCGTTCGAGATATCAAAAATCCCTCCGGAATTTAGCATCATCAATGTCTTGACGTCATGCTGACCGAGTTTGCTTGAAATCCGATCAATTCCCAAGGAGAATTAAATAGAATTTCAGGGGTATGCGTTTCCAAACAAACCATGATAGCCGGCTTCCTGTTGGGATGTCGTAAAACTTAGAGCACGAAAGTTGTTCAACCCAATGAGATCTATAAGTGTACCGAGTTTCATATTATTACATGCAAGTGTCTTTGATTTATGGACAAGTGTTCGAATCCCAGTCCAGGGGGCGCTGTCGGTCCGCCCTGCCACGCCCGGGTACCAGCTTCAGTCCGGCCCTGATGGCCACGGGTTCTGACCCGTGTGCAAAGTTTCAAGAGTTTTAGAGGATGTTAAGGGCCCCAAAAGCCCCCAAAACCTTGATCAACAATAATTAAAAGCTTTGTCACTCAAACAGACACATCCCCCTCCCCCCACAGACACAGAGGTATGCAGAGAGAGGGAGAGAGTGACAGAGATTACTCCAAAACATCCCATTCAAACCAAAATATCTGACTTCCTGTTGTTCGGAACCAAAATCTGTAAATTAGAAAGTTGTCCGGCTTGATCTGAACAATATGCCTACCGAGTTTTAAGATTGCAGGTAAAACTATGAAACTAACCCTCTCACTTTTGTCAAAAGGTGGCGCTACTGAGTCCCTGCACCACGCCCGTTCCTGAAACTTTGCACATGTCTACTGGCTAATATATGTGACATGTCTGTCGAGTTTCATGCAATTTCAAGCATGCTAAGAGTCTCAAAAGCCTCAAAAAAGAATTTTGAAGTTTGATGTGTTGCCACGGTAACAGTATCAAAGATATCAAGAATCCATTCACAGGTCTACATCTGGCGTATGTTTACATTATAGTAGTGAAGTTTGAAGCAAATCGGGTAAAAATAAGAGGGTGCTTTCAAAGCATTTTGAAAGTGACACACTTCCTGCTGCCAGTTGGTGGCGCTATAACTTTGACTCACAAAAGTCACATCCATGTGATCGGCCTCTTACAGCGAACACACTGCTGAAGTTTCATCAAGATCAGTTAATGTATGTAGAAGTTATAACACACTTCCTGTTTCACGTTTCTCGCCATAATTTCGTTTCCTCGCCACGGCCAAACCGTTCGAGATATCAAAAATCCCCTCGCAATTTTTCATCCTCAATGTCTTGAGTTCATGCTGACCGAGTTTCGTGGCATTTCTTTGAATTCTCTAGGAGAAGTACTTTAAATTCCATTGCATGCGTTTTACAAACAACCCTAAATAGCCGACTTCCTGTTGGGCTGGGGTAAAAAGTAAGAGCATGAAGTATATATGAACCGATGAGATCTGTATGTGTACCGAGTTTCATATTCTTACATACAAGCGTGTTTGATTTATGGACCAAGTTTTCGGAGCCCATTCCAGGGGGCGCTGTCGAGCCCCCCTGCCACGCCCGGGTACCATCTTCACCCCGACCCTGATGGCCGCGGGTTCTGACCCGTGTGCAAAGTTTCAAGAGTTTTCGTGCACGTTAAGAGCCCCAAAAGTGCCCGAATAGTCGTAAGAAAAATAAAAGAGGAGAAAAAAAAAAAAATATATAAATATAGCTGCGAGCAGCGATTACGGGCCCAAGCCGGTGGCACCGCAACCCCGGTGCCTTTAGTTACCTAAAGGCACCAGGGTGGCGGTGCCGCCGGCTTTGGCCCTTCATCGCTGCTCGCAGCTATATTTATATATATATATATAAAAAGCCGGTGGCACCGCCACCCTGGTGCCTTTAGGGTTATTGTGCACGACGTGACACAAAATATCTGCTCACTATCTGCCGAACGACTCTGGTAGTTCCGCTTCAGCACTGATGATGTTGTAGAAATAGTGCGCTCTGGTTGGTCTGGATTATTCGGGATTTTTTATTTTATACAGAAATAAGTTATTTATAATTCAGATGAGAATAAAGTTAGTGTTGATTAAAATGAAGGAAAACAAATATATTGATCTGAAATATAGAACATTAATTTTAAATTTATTTAGGTTCAATTACCAAACATACAATCTTAATTTAATTTAAAGCAAACAATACATTTAAAATATATTGGTTGTATGCACTTTTTTTTATAAAAAAAAGATATATATCCAAAAAGACAAGGCCTTAAAGGGTTAAACTCTTGTCACTGTAACAGACACAATCTCTCTCTAATATATAAATATATATAAATTCAATAGGCCTACCTGATTTTGAACACAAGAGGGCAGTATAGCACTATATATGATTTGGATTATTATTATTTTTGACTAAACAACCATTCTGGCTGTTTTTAAACTTAAAAATAATTCTTAAATTGAAAAAAAATTTCTGCTCTGAAAATATAAATAAGCATAAAAATTGAATAAGCACTTTGAATATTCTAAACAGAATAAGCACTAGTCACTAATGAGTAAGTACTAGTACTTAATGGAATAGATACTAGTATCTAAAAAATAAGTACTAGTAGCATGAAAATAGAGACTAGTAGGTTAAAATGATTAAATGTTAAAACGGCTTGCCATATTAGCTCAGAGAGAGACAGAGAGAGGCTCACCATATTCAAACCAAAATATCTGACTTCCTCTTGGTCTGAGCTAATTACGGTAAATTAGAAAGTTGTCCGGCTCGAAGAGTACAATATACATATCGAGTTTTGTTACTGTGGATAAAACTAACCCCCCCACTTTTGTCAAAAGCATTTAGAAAGTGACACACTTCTTGCTGCCAGTTGGTGGCGCTATAACTTTGACTCACAATAGTTACATCCATCTGATCGGCCTTCCTAAACCCATAATATATGGGTTTAGGAAGGCCGATCAGATGGATGTAACTATTGTTGCTATATAGCCGACTTCCTAATTTTAAATTTATTTAGGTTCAATTACCAAACATACAATCTTAATTTAATTTAAAGCAAACAATACATTTACAATATATGGGTTGTATGCACATTTTGTAATAAAAAAAGAGATATATATCCAAAAAGACAAGGCCTTAAAGGGTTAAACTCTTGTCACTGTAACAGACACAATCTCTCTCACACACACGTCAAATCACTTACATTTTATATGCAATATTGACTTTTTTCTGTTTCAGCAGTGAAACTAGTTAAACAAAGATCACAGCAGAACCATTGCGCATCTCACAGCAACGTGTTTTCTCATTACTGAATGATTCAGCATTTTGAACGAATCGGTTGACTGAAAGATTCAATGACCAATCCATAATCTGTCTCATTCATGAATGACTCAGCCGTTCGAACGAATCGTTCGAACAAATGAATCAATGACTCGCTCATTAAGACGGTCGCCTGGCGACACCTAATGACGGTTTAGTGATATGTTTAAAAGTATCATTCTTTCAAACGATTGTTAATTAACTCATATTTGAAACATAAGCTATATATATATATATACACACACATATATATACACAAAAATAAAATAAAAACACATTTGAAGCGTGTTTGCTTACTAAATTGTGAGCGGAACGAAAGTTGCAGCAAATATCAGCAATAAATTTCATTAATCACGAGAGTGAAGTGCTGACTGAAAAGATGATGACGGAATAGGCTATTTTATGTAAAAGCGCCTATTTAAGCGAATCTGTCATTGTACTCTTTTGTTGTTGTGTTTTCCGTGAAAAATAATAGACTATTGAACTCACAATTCAAGCAATCGGCCCCCGATATTGCACTAATTTTAAAGTGACACTAAAAAGTATGCGGCTGCAGTGGCATTCATTACAGTGCGCATCCATTACAGTGCGCATCCATGGCGACGAGCGAGCAAAACAGAGCGAACGTTTTTTCATTTCTACTTCCATAGAAATTCATTCGAGCGCACTGCGAGCGCCACCACTATAAATGTCCTTACTTTACTTTCACTTTTAACTTAGCGATATAAAAGCCCCCGGTGTTACACGTCAAATAACCGGTGAGAAAAAATTCTCGGAGTCACATAGCAGCTACCTATATTTAAATACAACAGGCCTACCTGATTTTGAACACAAGAGGGCAGTATAGCCCTATGTATTATTTGATATATTTATTTTTTAACTGAATAGTGCATCCTGGCTGTTTTTAAACTTGTACATTATTCTTAAATTGAAAACAAGAATAAAATGGGTTTAGTTCTGATATTTGTATAATTTTATCTAGAAATAAATGGTGTATAATTACATTTTTAGAAGATATGAAGCTTTTAGTGTTTTTTTTTTTTTTTTACATGACTTTAATCCCTCGCCATAGCAAAACAATTAGAGATATTCAATAGATATTCACAATTATGCTTCTTTAATGTATTTTCATCATGTTGAAAAAGTTTGGTGGGAATAAAATAAACCACTTAAGAGGAGTGATGCATATTTTGTCATTTAAAAAAAAATACAAAAATTGTTATGCGAAAAGACAAGGACTTAGAGATTTCTTTATCCTTTAATGCAGGAAAAATCATACAGCCAGCCACACACACACACACACACACATAAACACAGACACCAACCCTCCCTCCCTCCCCTCCCCTCTGCTCCCCTCCCCACACAGACACACACACAAACAGAATGGCAGGGGGACAAGAAATCCATTCAAACTACAATATCTGACTTTCTGTTGCTCTGAGCTAATGACTTTAAATTAGAAAGTCGATTGGCTTGATGAGAACAATATGCGTGGCAAGTTTTGTAACTGTAGGTAAAACGAGCAAAGATATAACACACTTTATGTGTCCTTTTTTAGTCATAAAATTAATTTCCTCGCCACGGCCAAACCGTTCGAGATATCAAAAATCCCTCCGGAATTTAGCATCATCAATGTCTTGACGTCATGCTGACCGAGTTTGCTTGAAATCCGATCAATTCCCAAGGAGAATTAAATAGAATTTCAGGGGTATGCGTTTCCAAACAAACCATGATAGCCGGCTTCCTGTTGGGATGTCGTAAAACTTAGAGCACGAAAGTTGTTTAACCCAATGAGATCTATAAGTGTACACAGTTTCATATTATTACATGCAAGTGTCTTTGATTTATGGACAAGTGTTCGAATCCCAGTCCAGGGGGCGCTGTCGGTCCGCCCTGCCACGCCCGGGTACCAGCTTCAGTCCGGCCCTGATGGCCACGGGTTCTGACCCGTGTGCAAAGTTTCAAGAGTTTTAGAGGATGTTAAGAGCCCCAAAAGCCCCCGAAACCTTGATCAACAATAATTAAAAGCTTTGTCACTCAAACAGACACATCCCCCTCCCCCCACAGACACAGAGGTATGCAGAGAGAGGGAGAGAGGGACAGAGATTACTCCAAAACATCCCATTCAAACCAAAATATCTGACTTCCTGTTGTTCGGAACCAAAAACTGTAAATTAGAAAGTTGTCCGGCTTGATCTGAACAATATGCCTACCGAGTTTTAAGATTGCAGGTAAAACTATGAAACTAACCCTCTCACTTTTGTCAAAAGGTGGCGCTACTGAGTCCCTGCACCACGCCCGTTCCTGAAACTTTGCACATGTCTACTGGCTAATATATGTGACATGTCTGTCGAGTTTCATGCAATTTCAAGCATGCTAAGAGTCTCAAAAGCATCAAAAAATAATTTTAAAGTTTGATGTGTTGCCACGGCAACAGTATCAAAGATATCAAGAATCCATTCACAGGTCTACATCTGGCGTATGTTTACATTATACAGATGAAGTTTGAAGCAAATTGGGTTAAAATAAGAGGGTGATTTCGAAGCATTTTGAAAGTGACACACTTCCTGCTGCCAGTTGGTGGCGCTATAACTTTGACTCACAATAGTCACATCCATGTGATCGGCCTCTTACAGCGAACACACTGGTGAAGTTTCATCAAGATCAGTTAATGTATGCAGAAGTTATAACACACTTCCTGTTTCACGTTTCTCGCCATAATTTCGTTTCCCCGCCACGGCCAAACCGTTCGAGATATCAAAAATCCCCTCGCAATTTTTCATCCTCAATGTCTTGACTTCATGCTGACCGATTTTCGAGGCATTTCTTTGAATTCTCTAGGAGAAGTACTTTAAATTCCATTGCATGCGTTTTACAAACAACCCTAAATAGCCGACTTCCTGTTGGGCTGGGGTAAAAAGTAAGAGCATGAAGTATATATGAACCGATGAGATCTATATGTGTACCGAGTTTCATATTCTTACATACAAGCGTGTTTGATTTATGGACCAAGTTTTCGGACCCCGTTCCAGGGGGCGCTGTCGAGCCCCCCTGCCACGCCCGGGTACCATCTTCACCCCGACCCTGATGGCCGCGGGTTCTGACCCGCGTGCAAAGTTTCAAGAGTTTTCGTGCACGTTAAGAGCCCCAAAAGTGCCCGAATAGTCGTAAGAAAAATAAAAGAGGAGAAAAAAAAAAAAAAAAAAAAAAATAATCCTAAGGAAAACAATAGGGCCTTCGCCCTTTGGGCTTGGGCCCTAATAATAAATAATAATCCTTAGGAAAACAATAGGGCCTTCGCCTTTTCAAGGCTTGGGCCCTAATAATAATAATAATAAAATATAGCTGCGAGCAGCGATTACGGGCCCAAGCCGGTGGCACCGCAACCCCGGTGCCTTTAGTTACCTAAAGGCACCGGAGTGGCGGTGCCGCCGGCTTTGGCCCTTCATCGCTGCTCGCAGCTATATTCATATATATATATATATATATATATATATATATATATATATATAAACAAGCCGGTGGCACCGCCACCCCGGTGCCTTTATATATATATATATATGTCTACATTGTTCAATCACGCCTCACACACACACACACACTTTTGCAGAGCCCACACCAATGCAAGCTCTATAGCACACATCTTCTCAAAGGTCAAAGCGGAGTTACGATATTGCCCGTCATGCACAGTAACCCTAAAGGCACCGGGGTGGCGGTGCCACCGGCTTGTTTATATATATATATCGTATTATTCTAACTTGTAAAAAACTATTAACTTTTGTTAATATTCAACCATTTCACAACTAACTTTTTTCCATAGATCAAACACAACATAATTATATGGTGGACTGAAACAAAAATTATTAATTAAATAAAATTATTGTTTTCCTCTGAAATAGCAAAAGCATCACACACTAGCTGTACCTGCTCTAAATAAAAAATAGTAATTCAATAAAAATACAAAATCGAACTAAATAAAATAAATTATTACAAAAACAAAATCAAACCAAAGAAAATATATCTTCGAAAAAAAAAGCGAGTGTCATGAGGAAAGGCGCCTCAGGAATCGTCAGGATTAACTCCATGTGTAAGGAATTTTGATTGATTTTATTTGTCACTTGAAAATTATTGTTAAATGTGTGCCTGCATAACTTTAATAAGATTTATTTTCTTTGATTTGATTTTGTTTTATATAATTTATTTATTTCGATTTTGTATTTTTATTTAAATACTATTATTTATTTAGAGCAGGTACAGCTAAGTGTGCGATGCTTTTGCTATTTCAGAGGGAAAAAAACACATTTTATTTCAAAAAGGCTTTTCAATTAAATAAAATGTTCAAGCTTTGTTTTCGTTTTATTATTTTGTTTGTTTTAAGCTTTGTTTAATTTATATTGTTAATCATCTGACACAAAACAAATGCATAAAGTATCATTTTAACTTTTAAAAAACTATTAACATTTGTTAATAGTACATTGCCTGTCTTTTGTTAATAGGACAAAACATAGTTATTATATTTTATAATATTTTCTAAATATATAAAATAAACATTTGTAATGAAATCGTTCAAAAAAATGATATTAGCATTGTTTTAAACTTTGAAACAGAAGTAGCGCAATGCCTGGCCACTCCCGCGCCGCCTCCTTTTCACAATCCGAGGGAACCGTCTCCGGAATATTAACCTCACTCCTAGAAGTCCAATTCTCATTATTCATGCCTCTTACCTGGGATTGATTGCACACACACACACACACACACACACACACACACACACACACACACACACGCACGCACGCACGCACTCACACGCACACACACACACACACACACGTGTCAAGTCACTTACATTTTAGATGCAATGTTGACTGTTCTTCTGTTTCAGCAGCGAAAATAGTTAAACAAAGATCACAGCAGAACCATTGCATCTCACAGCAACGTGTTTTCTCATTACTGAATGATTCAGCATTTTGAACAAATTGGTTGACTCAAAGATTCAATGACCAATCCATAAACATCTGTCTCATTCATGAATGACTCAGTCGTTCAAACGAATCGTTTGAACGAATGAATCAATGACCCGCTCATTAAGACGGTCGCCTGGCGACACCTAGTGACGGTTTAGTGTTATTTGATTATACACTCAAAATATTCCACAACAAATCCTTTAAATTTAATGATATTCAGAACAGAACACGAATAAAAAAATAACTATAATAAAGCCAAAATGAAATAATTTAAAACAAAAGTAAAAGTAAGTGGTGTTAGGCTCACGTAAATCTCTCTTTAGAATCTAAATGTTGCAACATTTGCGATGTATTTGGATGCTAAACTATTCTTTATTACAGGCTTTGTACTTCACTCACGTTCCAATATCGACGGAAAAAATCATCCTCTTCACTTGTGCAAAAATGTGCTTGGAAAAATCACAGTGGAGCGGTGCTTACTGTGAATGATACAAATTGTACTACTGACTATTTCAACATAGCAGTGTAATTTGTATATGTTAGGTTGAATGTTTTATTATTGTGTGTGTGTGTGTGTGTGTGTTTGTGTGTGTGTGTGTGTGTGTGTGTGTGTGTGTCAGTGTGTGTGTGGGGGTCTGGGTGGCTCAGCGCGATTGAACAGTGAAACATACTCCGTCATTTTCTTCATACAGGACATCATTCAAACGTCAAAGTGTTTACTTATATTTGTGTACACTCGCAATAAAACACAACATTGTGTTTTTGTTAAATAAATTAAAGTAATACGTCCCCCGAAATGGCGCTAATTTTAAAATGAAACTAAAATGCTCACGGCTGCACGGGCATTCATAACTCTGCGCGCCCACGGTGAGGGACGAGCAGAACAAAGCGAACGTTGTTTAGTTCATTCCTACTTCCATAGGAATTAATTGAAAAAGCTCACTCTACTCTGCACCATTATTAATGAATTGTGCAGACGTCCTTATTTTACTTTCGCTTTTTACCTGATTTTGAACACAAGAGGGCAGTATAACACTATGTATGATTTGGAAAAAAATTTTTTTTGACTAAACAACCATTCTGGCTGTTTTTAAACTTAAACATTATTCTCTAATTGCTCTCACCATGCCCGTTTCTGAAACTCTGCACATGTCTACTGTCTAATAAATGTGATGTGTCTGTCGGGTTTCATGCAATTTCAAGTATGTTAAGAGTCTCAAAAGCATCAACAAAGAATAATAAAGTTTGATGCGTTGCCACGGCAACAGTATCTAAGATATCAATAATCCTTTCTCAGGTCTACATCTGCCGTGTGTCTACATTATACACATAAAGTTTGAAGCAAATTGGGTAAAAATAAGAGGGTGATTTCAAAGCCTTTAGGAAGTGACACACTTCCTGCTGCCAGTTGGTGGCGCTATAACTTTGACTCACAATAGTCACATCCATGTGATCGGACTCTTACAGCGAACACACTGCTGAAGTTTCATCAAGATCAGTTAATGTATGCAGAAGTTATAACACACTTCCTGTTTCCTTTATTCGCCATAAATTCGTTTCCTCGCCACGGCCAAACCGTTCGAGATATCAAAAATCCCCTGGCAACTTTTCATCCTCAATGTCTTGACTTCATGCTGACCTAATTTCGTGGCGATTGGTTGAATTCTCTAGGAGGAGTATATCGAATTCCAGGGGCATACGCTTCCAAACAAACCATAATAGCCGACTTCCTGTTGGGCTGGGGTAAAAAGTAAAAGTACAAAGGATATATGAATCGATGAGATCTATATGTGTACCGAGTTTCATATTATTACATTCAAGCGTGTTTGATTTATGGACCAAGTTTTCGGACCCCGTTCCAGGGGGCGCTGTCGAGCCCCCCTGCCACGCCCGGGTACCAGCTTCAGCCCGGCCCTGATGGCCGCGGGTTCTGACCCGTGTGCAAAGTTTCAAGAGTTTTTGAGCATGTTAAGGGCCCCAAAAGTGCGCTGAGAGTCTCAAAAGTATCCAAAAAGAATATTAAAGTTTGATGCGTTGTCACGGCAACAGCATCTAAGATATCAACAATCCTTTCACAGGTCTACATCTGGCGTGTGTCTACATTATACACATCAAGTTTGAAGCAAATCGGGTAAAGCCTGTTTGATTTATGGACCAAGTTTTCGGACCCCGTTCCAGGGGGCGCTGTCGAGCCCCCCTGCCACGCCCGGGTACCAGCTTCAGCCCGGCCCTGATGGCCGCGGTTTCTGACCCGTGTGCAAAGTTTCAAGAGTTTTTGAGCATGTTAAGGGCCCCAAAAGTGCGCTAAGAATCTCAAAAGTATCCAAAAAGAATATTAAAGTTTGATGCGTTGTCACGGCAACAGCATCTAAGATATCAACAATCCTTTCACAGGTCTACATCTGGCTTGTGTCTACATTATACACATCAAGTTTGAAGCAAATAGGGTAAAGCGTGTTGGATATATGGACCAAATTGTCTGACCCGTTCAAGGGGGCGCTGTCGAGCCCCCCTGCCACGCCCGGGTACCAGCTTCAGCCTGGCCCTGATGGCCGCGGGTTTTGTCCCGTGTGCAAAGTTTCAAGAGTTTTCGAGCACGTTAAGAACCCCAAAAGTGCCCGAAAGCATAAAAAAGCATGAAAAAGCTTAAAAAAAGGAATATTAATGTTTGATGCATTGCCATGGCAACAGTATCTAAGATATCAATAATCCTTTCACAGGTCTACATCTGGCGTGTGTCTACATTATGCACATGAAGTTTGAAGCAAATCGGGTAAAAATAAGAGGGTGATTTAAAAGCATTTTGAAAGTGACACACTTCCTGCTGCCAGTTGGTGGCGCTATAACTTTGACTCACAATAGTCACATCCATGTGATCGGGCTCTTACAACGAACACACTGCTGAAGTTTCATCAAGATTAGTTAATGTATGCAGTAGTTATAACACACTTCCTGTTTCACGTTTCTCGCCATAATTTCGTTTACTCGCCACGGCCAAACCGTTCGAGATATCAAAAATCCCCTGGCAATTTTTCATCCTCAGTGTCTTGACTTCATGCTGACCGAGTTTCGTGCCGTGTGTTTGAATTCTCTAGGAGGAGTATTTCACATTCCATTGCATGTGTTTTCCAAACAACCCTTAATAGCCGACTTCCTGTTGGGCTGGGGTAAAAAGTAAGAGCATGAAGTACATATGAACCGATGAGATCTATATGTGTACTGAGTTTCATATTATTACATGCAAGCGTGTTTGATTTATGGACCAAGTGTTCAAACCCCGTTCCAGGGGGCGCTGTCGAGCCCCCCTGCCACGCCCGGGTACCAGCTTCAGCCCGGCCCTGATGGCCGCGGGTTCTGAGATGTGTGCAAAGTTTCAAGAGTTTTCGAGCACGTTAAGGCCCCCAAAAGTGCCCAAAAGGTAGTAAAATAATAATAATAATAATAAATATAGCTGCGAGCAGCGATTACGGGCCCAAGCCGGTGGCACCGCAACCCCGGTGCCTTTAGTTACCTAAAGGCACTGGAGTGGCGGTGCCGCCGGCTTTGGCCCTTCATCGCTGCTCGCAGCTATATTCATATATATATATATATATATATATATATATATATAAACAAGCCGGTGGCACCGCCACCCCGGTGCCTTTATATATATATATATATGTCTACATTGTTCAATCACGCCTCACACACACACACACACTTTTGCAGAGCCCACACCAATGCAAGCTCTATAGCACACATCTTCTCAAAGGTCAAAGCGGAGTTACGATATTGCCCGTCATGCACAGTAACCCTAAAGGCACCGGGGTGGCGGTGCCACCGGCTTGTTTATATATATATATCGTATTATTCTAACTTGTAAAAAACTATTAACTTTTGTTAATATTCAACCATTTCACAACTAACTTTTTTCCATAGATCAAACACAACATAATTATATGGTGGACTATCGTGCCTTTGCAGTAGCGGGGCCGAAACTATGGAACGCGCTGCCTCTGGAATTACGCTCCATCATGGAGCTGCCCCAGTTCAAGGCCAGGTTGAAGCACCATCTTTTTAGATCAGCTTTTGGCACTGGATTGACAGCTGATTAGCAAAATGATTTTTATAGTAGAGTTTTATTGTATTGTATTGTATTGTATTGTATTGTATTGTTGTTTCTGTCCTGTTCTTTTCTTTTCTTTTCTTTTGTTTTCCCTGTCCAGCGCTTTGATCAACTCATGGTTGTTGTAAAGCGCTATATAAATAAAAAATTGATTGATTGATTGATTGGACTGAAACAAAAATTATTAATTAAATAAAATTATTGTTTTCCTCTGAAATAGCAAAAGCATCACACACTAGCTGTACCTGCTCTAAATAAAAAATAGTAATTCAATAAAAATACAAAATCGAACTAAATAAAATAAATTATTACAAAAACAAAATCAAACCAAAGAAAATATATCTTCGAAAAAAAAAGCGAGTGTCATGAGGAAAGGCGCCTCAGGAATCGTCAGGATTAACTCCATGTGTAAGGAATTTTGATTGATTTTATTTGTCACTTGAAAATTATTGTTAAATGTGTGCCTGCATAACTTTAATAAGATTTATTTTCTTTGATTTGATTTTGTTTTATATAATTTATTTATTTCGATTTTGTATTTTTATTTAAATACTATTATTTATTTAGAGCAGGTACAGCTAAGTGTGCGATGCTTTTGCTATTTCAGAGGGAAAAAAACACATTTTATTTCAAAAAGGCTTTTCAATTAAATAAAATGTTCAAGCTTTGTTTTCGTTTTATTATTTTGTTTGTTTTAAGCTTTGTTTAATTTATATTGTTAATCATCTGACACAAAACAAATGCATAAAGTATCATTTTAACTTTTAAAAAACTATTAACATTTGTTAATAGTACATTGCCTGTCTTTTGTTAATAGGACAAAACATAGTTATTATATTTTATAATATTTTATAAATATATAAAATAAACATTTGTAATGAAATCGTTCAAAAAAATGATATTAGCATTGTTTTAAACTTTGAAACAGAAGTAGCGCAATGCCTGGCCACTCCCGCGCCGCCTCCTTTTCACAATCCGAGGGAACCGTCTCCGGAATATTAACCTCACTCCTAGAAGTCCAATTCTCATTATTCATGCCTCTTACCTGGGATTGATTGCACACACACACACACGCACGCAGGCACGCACGCACTCACACGCACACACACACACACACACACACACACACACACACGTGTCAAGTCACTTACATTTTAGATGCAATGTTGACTGTTCTTCTGTTTCAGCAGCGAAAATAGTTAAACAAAGATCACAGCAGAACCATTGCATCTCACAGCAACGTGTTTTCTCATTACTGAATGATTCAGCATTTTGAACAAATTGGTTGACTCAAAGATTCAATGACCAATCCATAAACATCTGTCTCATTCATGAATGACTCAGTCGTTCAAACGAATCGTTTGAACGAATGAATCAATGACCCGCTCATTAAGACGGTCGCCTGGCGACACCTAGTGACGGTTTAGTGTTATTTGATTATACACTCAAAATATTCCACAACAAATCCTTTAAATTTAATGATATTCAGAACAGAACACGAATAAAAAAATAACTATAATAAAGCCAAAATGAAATAATTTAAAACAAAAGTAAAAGTAAGTGGTGTTAGGCTCACGTAAATCTCTCTTTAGAATCTAAATGTTGCAACATTTGCGATGTATTTGGATGCTAAACTATTCTTTATTACAGGCTTTGTACTTCACTCACGTTCCAATATCGACGGAAAAAATCATCCTCTTCACTTGTGCAAAAATGTGCTTGGAAAAATCACAGTGGAGCGGTGCTTACTGTGAATGATACAAATTGTACTACTGACTATTTCAACATAGCAGTGTAATTTGTATATGTTAGGTTGAATGTTTTATTATTGTGTGTGTGTGTGTGTGTGTGTGTTTGTGTGTGTGTGTGTGTGTGTGTGTGTGTGTGTGTGTCAGTGTGTGTGTGGGGGTCTGGGTGGCTCAGCGCGATTGAACAGTGAAACATACTCCGTCATTTTCTTCATACAGGACATCATTCAAACGTCAAAGTGTTTACTTATATTTGTGTACACTCGCAATAAAACACAACATTGTGTTTTTGTTAAATAAATTAAAGTAATACGTCCCCCGAAATGGCGCTAATTTTAAAATGAAACTAAAATGCTCACGGCTGCACGGGCATTCATAACTCTGCGCGCCCACGGTGAGGGACGAGCAGAACAGAGCGAACGTTGTTTAGTTCATTCCTACTTCCATAGGAATTAATTGAAAAAGCTCACTCTACTCTGCACCATTATTAATGAATTGTGCAGACGTCCTTATTTTACTTTCGCTTTTTACCTGATTTTGAACACAAGAGGGCAGTATAACACTATGTATGATTTGGAAAAAATTTTTTTTTGACTAAACAACCATTCTGGCTGTTTTTAAACTTAAACATTATTCTCTAATTGCTCTCACCATGCCCGTTTCTGAAACTCTGCACATGTCTACTGTCTAATAAATGTGATGTGTCTGTCGGGTTTCATGCAATTTCAAGTATGTTAAGAGTCTCAAAAGCATCAACAAAGAATAATAAAGTTTGATGCGTTGCCACGGCAACAGTATCTAAGATATCAATAATCCTTTCTCAGGTCTACATCTGCCGTGTGTCTACATTATACACATAAAGTTTGAAGCAAATTGGGTAAAAATAAGAGGGTGATTTCAAAGCCTTTAGGAAGTGACACACTTCCTGCTGCCAGTTGGTGGCGCTATAACTTTGACTCACAATAGTCACATCCATGTGATCGGACTCTTACAGCGAACACACTGCTGAAGTTTCATCAAGATCAGTTAATGTATGCAGAAGTTATAACACACTTCCTGTTTCCTTTATTCGCCATAAATTCGTTTCCTCGCCACGGCCAAACCGTTCGAGATATCAAAAATCCCCTGGCAACTTTTCATCCTCAATGTCTTGACTTCATGCTGACCGAGTTTCGTGGCGATTGGTTGAATTCTCTAGGAGGAGTATATCGAATTCCAGGGGCATACGCTTCCAAACAAACCATAATAGCCGACTTCCTGTTGGGCTGGGGTAAAAAGTAAAAGTACAAAGGATATATGAATCGATGAGATCTATATGTGTACCGAGTTTCATATTATTACATTCAAGCGTGTTTGATTTATGGACCAAGTTTTCGGACCCTGTTCCAGGGGGCGCTGTCGAGCCCCCCTGCCACGCCCGGGTACCAGCTTCCGCCCGGCCCTGATGGCCGCGGGTTCTGACCCGTGTGCAAAGTTTCAAGAGTTTTTGAGCATGTTAAGGGCCCCAAAAGTGCGCTGAGAGTCTCAAAAGTATCCAAAAAGAATATTAAAGTTTGATGCGTTGTCACGGCAACAGCATCTAAGATATCAACAATCCTTTCACAGGTCTACATCTGGCGTGTGTCTACATTATACACATCAAGTTTGAAGCAAATCGGGTAAAGCCTGTTTGATTTATGGACCAAGTTTTCGGACCCCGTTCCAGGGGGCGCTGTCGAGCCCCCCTGCCACGCCCGGGTACCAGCTTCAGCCCGGCCCTGATGGCCGCGGTTTCTGACCCGTGTGCAAAGTTTCAAGAGTTTTTGAGCATGTTAAGGGCCCCAAAAGTGCGCTAAGAATCTCAAAAGTATCCAAAAAGAATATTAAAGTTTGATGCGTTGTCACGGCAACAGCATCTAAGATATCAACAATCCTTTCACAGGTCTACATCTGGCTTGTGTCTACATTATACACATCAAGTTTGAAGCAAATAGGGTAAAGCGTGTTGGATATATGGACCAAATTGTCTGACCCGTTCAAGGGGGCGCTGTCGAGCCCCCCTGCCACGCCCGGGTACCAGCTTCAGCCTGGCCCTGATGGCCGCGGGTTTTGTCCCGTGTGCAAAGTTTCAAGAGTTTTCGAGCACGTTAAGAACCCCAAAAGTGCCCGAAAGCATAAAAAAGCATGAAAAAGCTTAAAAAAAGGAATATTAATGTTTGATGCATTGCCATGGCAACAGTATCTAAGATATCAATAATCCTTTCACAGGTCTACATCTGGCGTGTGTCTACATTATGCACATGAAGTTTGAAGCAAATCGGGTAAAAATAAGAGGGTGATTTAAAAGCATTTTGAAAGTGACAAACTTCCTGCTGCCAGTTGGTGGCGCTATAACTTTGACTCACAATAGTCACATCCATGTGATCGGGCTCTTACAACGAACACACTGCTGAAGTTTCATCAAGATTAGTTAATGTATGCAGTAGTTATAACACACTTCCTGTTTCACGTTTCTCGCCATAATTTCGTTTACTCGCCACGGCCAAACCGTTCGAGATATCAAAAATCCCCTGGCAATTTTTCATCCTCAGTGTCTTGACTTCATGCTGACCGAGTTTCGTGCCGTGTGTTTGAATTCTCTAGGAGGAGTATTTCACATTCCATTGCATGTGTTTTCCAAACAACCCTTAATAGCCGACTTCCTGTTGGGCTGGGGTAAAAAGTAAGAGCATGAAGTATATATGAACCGATGAGATCTATATGTGTACTGAGTTTCATATTATTACATGCAAGCGTGTTTGATTTATGAACCAAGTGTTCAAACCCCGTTCCAGGGGGCGCTGTCGAGCCCCCCTGCCACGCCCGGGTACCAGCTTCAGCCCGGCTCTGATGGCCGCGGGTTCTGAGATGTGTGCAAAGTTTCAAGAGTTTTCGAGCACGTTAAGGCCCCCAAAAGTGCCCAAAAGGTAGTAAAATAATAATAATAATAATAATAATAATAATAAAATATATCTGCGAGCAGCGATTACGGGCCCAAGCCGGTGGCACCGCAACCCCGGTGCCTTTAGTTACCTAAAGGCACCGGAGTGGCGGTGCCGCCGGCTTTGGCCCTTCATCGCTGCTCGCAGCTATATTCATATATATATATATATATATATATATATATATATATATATATATATAAACAAGCCGGTGGCACCGCCACCCCGGTGCCTTTATATATATATATATATATGTCTACATTGTTCAATCACGCCTCACACACACACACACACTTTTGCAGAGCCCACACCAATGCAAGCTCTATAGCACACATCTTCTCAAAGGTCAAAGCGGAGTTACGATATTGCCCGTCATGCACAGTAACCCTAAAGGCACCGGGGTGGCGGTGCCACCGGCTTGTTTATATATATATATCGTATTATTCTAACTTGTAAAAAACTATTAACTTTTGTTAATATTCAACCATTTCACAACTAACTTTTTTCCATAGATCAAACACAACATAATTATATGGTGGACTGAAACAAAAATTATTAATTAAATAAAATTATTGTTTTCCTCTGAAATAGCAAAAGCATCACACACTAGCTGTACCTGCTCTAAATAAAAAATAGTAATTCAATAAAAATACAAAATCGAACTAAATAAAATAAATTATTACAAAAACAAAATCAAACCAAAGAAAATATATCTTCGAAAAAAAAAGCGAGTGTCATGAGGAAAGGCGCCTCAGGAATCGTCAGGATTAACTCCATGTGTAAGGAATTTTGATTGATTTTATTTGTCACTTGAAAATTATTGTTAAATGTGTGCCTGCATAACTTTAATAAGATTTATTTTCTTTGATTTGATTTTGTTTTATATAATTTATTTATTTCGATTTTGTATTTTTATTTAAATACTATTATTTATTTAGAGCAGGTACAGCTAAGTGTGCGATGCTTTTGCTATTTCAGAGGGAAAAAAACACATTTTATTTCAAAAAGGCTTTTCAATTAAATAAAATGTTCAAGCTTTGTTTTCGTTTTATTATTTTGTTTGTTTTAAGCTTTGTTTAATTTATATTGTTAATCATCTGACACAAAACAAATGCATAAAGTATCATTTTAACTTTTAAAAAACTATTAACATTTGTTAATAGTACATTGCCTGTCTTTTGTTAATAGGACAAAACATAGTTATTATATTTTATAATATTTTCTAAATATATAAAATAAACATTTGTAATGAAATCGTTCAAAAAAATGATATTAGCATTGTTTTAAACTTTGAAACAGAAGTAGCGCAATGCCTGGCCACTCCCGCGCCGCCTCCTTTTCACAATCCGAGGGAACCGTCTCCGGAATATTAACCTCACTCCTAGAAGTCCAATTCTCATTATTCATGCCTCTTACCTGGGATTGATTGCACACACACACACACACACACACACACACACACACACACACGCACGCACGCACGCACTCACACGCACACACACACACACACACACGTGTCAAGTCACTTACATTTTAGATGCAATGTTGACTGTTCTTCTGTTTCAGCAGCGAAAATAGTTAAACAAAGATCACAGCAGAACCATTGCATCTCACAGCAACGTGTTTTCTCATTACTGAATGATTCAGCATTTTGAACAAATTGGTTGACTCAAAGATTCAATGACCAATCCATAAACATCTGTCTCATTCATGAATGACTCAGTCGTTCAAACGAATCGTTTGAACGAATGAATCAATGACCCGCTCATTAAGACGGTCGCCTGGCGACACCTAGTGACGGTTTAGTGTTATTTGATTATACACTCAAAATATTCCACAACAAATCCTTTAAATTTAATGATATTCAGAACAGAACACGAATAAAAAAATAACTATAATAAAGCCAAAATGAAATAATTTAAAACAAAAGTAAAAGTAAGTGGTGTTAGGCTCACGTAAATCTCTCTTTAGAATCTAAATGTTGCAACATTTGCGATGTATTTGGATGCTAAACTATTCTTTATTACAGGCTTTGTACTTCACTCACGTTCCAATATCGACGGAAAAAATCATCCTCTTCACTTGTGCAAAAATGTGCTTGGAAAAATCACAGTGGAGCGGTGCTTACTGTGAATGATACAAATTGTACTACTGACTATTTCAACATAGCAGTGTAATTTGTATATGTTAGGTTGAATGTTTTATTATTGTGTGTGTGTGTGTGTGTGTTTGTGTGTGTGTGTGTGTGTGTGTGTGTGTGTGTCAGTGTGTGTGTGGGGGTCTGGGTGGCTCAGCGCGATTGAACAGTGAAACATACTACTCCGTCATTTTCTTCATACAGGACATCATTCAAACGTCAAAGTGTTTACTTATATTTGTGTACACTCGCAATAAAACACAACATTGTGTTTTTGTTAAATAAATTAAAGTAATACGTCCCCCGAAATGGCGCTAATTTTAAAATGAAACTAAAATGCTCACGGCTGCACGGGCATTCATAACTCTGCGCGCCCACGGTGAGGGACGAGCAGAACAGAGCGAACGTTGTTTAGTTCATTCCTACTTCCATAGGAATTAATTGAAAAAGCTCACTCTACTCTGCACCATTATTAATGAATTGTGCAGACGTCCTTATTTTACTTTAGCTTTTTACCTGATTTTGAACACAAGAGGGCAGTATAACACTATGTATGATTTGGAAAAAAAATTTTTTTGACTAAACAACCATTCTGGCTGTTTTTAAACTTAAACATTATTCTCTAATTGCTCTCACCATGCCCGTTTCTGAAACTCTGCACATGTCTACTGTCTAATAAATGTGATGTGTCTGTCGGGTTTCATGCAATTTCAAGTATGTTAAGAGTCTCAAAAGCATCAACAAAGAATAATAAAGTTTGATGCGTTGCCACGGCAACAGTATCTAAGATATCAATAATCCTTTCTCAGGTCTACATCTGCCGTGTGTCTACATTATACACATAAAGTTTGAAGCAAATTGGGTAAAAATAAGAGGGTGATTTCAAAGCCTTTAGGAAGTGACACACTTCCTGCTGCCAGTTGGTGGCGCTATAACTTTGACTCACAATAGTCACATCCATGTGATCGGACTCTTACAGCGAACACACTGCTGAAGTTTCATCAAGATCAGTTAATGTATGCAGAAGTTATAACACACTTCCTGTTTCCTTTATTCGCCATAAATTCGTTTCCTCGCCACGGCCAAACCGTTCGAGATATCAAAAATCCCCTGGCAACTTTTCATCCTCAATGTCTTGACTTCATGCTGACCGAGTTTCGTGGCGATTGGTTGAATTCTCTAGGAGGAGTATATCGAATTCCAGGGGCATACGCTTCCAAACAAACCATAATAGCCGACTTCCTGTTGGGCTGGGGTAAAAAGTAAAAGTACAAAGGATATATGAATCGATGAGATCTATATGTGTACCGAGTTTCATATTATTACATTCAAGCGTGTTTGATTTATGGACCAAGTTTTCGGACCCTGTTCCAGGGGGCGCTGTCGAGCCCCCCTGCCACGCCCGGGTACCAGCTTCAGCCCGGCCCTGATGGCCGCGGGTTCTGACCCGTGTGCAAAGTTTCAAGAGTTTTTGAGCATGTTAAGGGCCCCAAAAGTGCGCTGAGAGTCTCAAAAGTATCCAAAAAGAATATTAAAGTTTGATGCGTTGTCACGGCAACAGCATCTAAGATATCAACAATCCTTTCACAGGTCTACATCTGGCGTGTGTCTACATTATACACATCAAGTTTGAAGCAAATCGGGTAAAGCCTGTTTGATTTATGGACCAAGTTTTCGGACCCCGTTCCAGGGGGCGCTGTCGAGCCCCCCTGCCACGCCCGGGTACCAGCTTCAGCCCGGCCCTGATGGCCGCGGTTTCTGACCCGTGTGCAAAGTTTCAAGAGTTTTTGAGCATGTTAAGGGCCCCAAAAGTGCGCTAAGAATCTCAAAAGTATCCAAAAAGAATATTAAAGTTTGATGCGTTGTCACGGCAACAGCATCTAAGATATCAACAATCCTTTCACAGGTCTACATCTGGCGTGTGTCTACATTATACACATCAAGTTTGAAGCAAATCGGGTAAAGCCTGTTTGATTTATGGACCAAGTTTTCGGACCCCGTTCCAGGGGGCGCTGTCGAGCCCCCCTGCCACGCCCGGGTACCAGCTTCAGCCCGGCCCTGATGGCCGCGGTTTCTGACCCGTGTGCAAAGTTTCAAGAGTTTTTGAGCATGTTAAGGGCCCCAAAAGTGCGCTAAGAATCTCAAAAGTATCCAAAAAGAATATTAAAGTTTGATGCGTTGTCACGGCAACAGCATCTAAGATATCAACAATCCTTTCACAGGTCTACATCTGGCTTGTGTCTACATTATACACATCAAGTTTGAAGCAAATAGGGTAAAGCGTGTTGGATATATGGACCAAATTGTCTGACCCGTTCAAGGGGGCGCTGTCGAGCCCCCCTGCCACGCCCGGGTACCAGCTTCAGCCTGGCCCTGATGGCCGCGGGTTTTGTCCCGTGTGCAAAGTTTCAAGAGTTTTCGAGCACGTTAAGAACCCCAAAAGTGCCCGAAAGCATAAAAAAGCATGAAAAAGCTTAAAAAAAGGAATATTAATGTTTGATGCATTGCCATGGCAACAGTATCTAAGATATCAATAATCCTTTCACAGGTCTACATCTGGCGTGTGTCTACATTATGCACATGAAGTTTGAAGCAAATCGGGTAAAAATAAGAGGGTGATTTAAAAGCATTTTGAAAGTGACACACTTCCTGCTGCCAGTTGGTGGCGCTATAACTTTGACTCACAATAGTCACATCCATGTGATCGGGCTCTTACAACGAACACACTGCTGAAGTTTCATCAAGATTAGTTAATGTATGCAGTAGTTATAACACACTTCCTGTTTCACGTTTCTCGCCATAATTTCGTTTACTCGCCACGGCCAAACCGTTCGAGATATCAAAAATCCCCTGGCAATTTTTCATCCTCAGTGTCTTGACTTCATGCTGACCGAGTTTCGTGCCGTGTGTTTGAATTCTCTAGGAGGAGTATTTCACATTCCATTGCATGTGTTTTCCAAACAACCCTTAATAGCCGACTTCCTGTTGGGCTGGGGTAAAAAGTAAGAGCATGAAGTATATATGAACCGATGAGATCTATATGTGTACTGAGTTTCATATTATTACATGCAAGCGTGTTTGATTTATGGACCAAGTGTTCAAACCACGTTCCAGGGGGCGCTGTCGAGCCCCCCTGCCACGCCCGGGTACCAGCTTCAGCCCGGCCCTGATGGCCGCGGGTTCTGAGATGTGTGCAAAGTTTCAAGAGTTTTCGAGCACGTTAAGGCCCCCAAAAGTGCCCAAAAGGTAGTAAAATAATAATAATAATAATAAAGAATAATCCTTAGGAAAACAATAGGGCCTTCGCCTTTTCAAGGCTTGGGCCCTAAATATATATATATATATATATATAAATAAATATAGCTGCGAGCAGCGATTACGGGCCCAAGCCGGTGGCACCGCAACCCCGGTGCCTTTAGTTACCTAAAGGCACCGGGGTGGCGGTACCACCGGCTTTGGCCCTTCATCGCTGCTCGCAGCTATATTTATTTATATATATATATATATATATATATATATATATATATATATATATATATATATATATATATAAAGCCGGTGGCACCGCCACCCTGGTGCCTTTAGGGTTATTGTGCACGACGTGCAAAAACGTAACCCTGCTTTGACTGTCGAAAAGAAGTGTGCTGCAGAGCTTGTATCAGTGTGGGCTCTGCAAAAGTGTGCATTGAGGGCACATGTCAACCACAAAGTATGCGAGAGCAACCTTCTGAAAGGTCAGGTCTACATCCAGGTCTACATCTGCCGTGTGTTTACATCATAGTAGTGAAGTTTGAAGCAATCAGGTGATTTCAAAGCTTTTTGAAAGTGACAGACTTCCTGCTGCCAGTTGGTGGCGCTATAACCGGGGTGGCGGTGCCGCCGGCTTTGGCCCTTTCACGCTGCTCGCAGCTATATTTATATATATACACACACACACACACACATATATATATATATATATATATATATATATATACATAAATATATATATATTGTTTTTTTAAGAGACAAGACAGAATATTACTTGCCTGATCTGATTAGAAAAATAGTGTTTGTGTGTGTGTGTGTGTGTGTGTGTGGCGTAATTGAACAATGTAGACATAAAGACATACTCCGTCCTTTTGTTCATACAGGACATTATTCAAACTGCAAAGTGTTTACTTATATTTGTGTACACTCGCAATAAAACACAACATTGTGCTTTTGTCAAACTATAAACTCTTGTCAAACTGTAAACTACAACTGTCACCCAACCAAAATCTCTTACACACACACACACACACACACACACACACACACAGTTTAAAAGCAAAAAATATCAAACAATCCTATTTAAAAACAGTCTGTGGGAGCCATCTTTTGGACATTCATCATATCGCATTGGTTTTCATTTCTTGTCATCAAACAGAGCCCTAATCTGTTTATTTTTTCAGTTACACATTCTACATTGATTAAAAAAGAAAAATCAAAGGTGTTTTTATTTTATACAGAAATAAATAATCTATCATTCAGATGAGAATAAAGTTAGTGTTAGTTCAAATTTTAAGGAAAACAAATATATGATCTGAAATATAGCACATTCATGTAAAATTCATTTAGGTTCGATTACCAAACATACAATCTTAATGTAATTTAAAGCAAACAATACATTTAAAATATATGGGTTGTATGACTATTTTTTAATATAAAAAGATATATATCCAAAAAGACAAGGTCTAAAGTTTAACAAGGGTTAAACTCTTATCACTGTAACAAACACAATCACACACACAATCACACACACACACACAAGTCAAATCACTTACATTTTAGATGCAATATTGACTTTTTTTCTGTTTCAGCAGCGAAAATAGTTAAACAAAGATCACAGCAGAACCATCGCGCATCTCACAGCAACGCGTTCTCATTACTGAATGATTCAGCATTTTGAACGAATCGGTTGACTCAAAGATTCAATGACCAATCAATCCATAAACATCTATCTCATAAGTGTTTACTTATATTTGTGAACAATCGCAATAAAACACAACATTGTGCTTTTGTCAAACTGTAAACTACAACTGTCACCCAACCAAAATCTCTTTTTTATTTTATACAGAAATAAATAATCTATCATTCAGATGAGAATAAAGTTAGTGTTAGGTCAAATTTTAAGGAAAACTCTGAAATATAGCACATTCATTTAAAATTCATTCAGGTTCAATTACCAAACATACAAATCTTAATGTAATTTAAAGCAAACAATACATTTAAAATATATGGGTTGTATGCCTATTTTTTTTTATATAAAAAGATATATATCCAAAAAGTAACAGACACAATCATACACACACACACAGCTTTGTTTTTGTGATATATGAGGACATTCCATAGGCGTAATGACTTTTATACTGGACAAACTGTATATTCTATCCCCCTACACTGCCCCTATCCCTAAACCTACCCATCACAGGAGACATGCTGCATTTTTACATAAAAAAAAACCCATTGTTTTTTATGTTTTTTAAGCTATTTGAAATATGAGGACACACGCAATGTCCTCATATATCACGTGTAAGTTGTAATACCAGTGTAATATGCATGTCATTATACACATTTGTGTCCTCATATATCACAAAAACAAACACACACACACACACACACACACACACACAGACACACACACAAGTCAAATCACTTACATTTTATATGCAATATTGACTTTTTTCTTATTCAGCAGTGAAACTAGTTAAACAAAGATCACAGCAGAACCATCGAGCATCTCACAGCAACGTGTTTTCTCATTACTGAATGATTCAGCATTTTGAACGAATCGGTTGACTCAAAGATTCAATGACCAATCCATAATCTGTCTCATTCATGAATGACTCAGCCGTTCGAACGAATCGTTCGAACAAATGAATCAATGACTCGCTCATTAAGACGGTCGCCTGGCGACACCTAATGACGGCTTAGTGATATGTTTAAAAGTATCATTCTTTCAAACGATTGTTAATTAACTCATATTTGAAACATAAGCTATATATATATATATATACACACATATATACACACAAAAATAAAATAAAAACACATTTGAAGCGTGTTTGCTTACTAAATTGTGAGCAGAACGAAAGTTGCAGCAAATATCAGCAACAGGAGTCAAGTTTCATTAATCACGAGAGTGAAGAGCTGACTGAAAAGATGATGACGGAATAGGCTATTTTATGTAAAAGCGCCTATTTAAGCGAATCTATCATTGTACTCTTTTGTTGTTGTGTTTTCCGTGAAAAATAATAGACTATTGAACTCACAATTCAAGCAATTGGCCCCCGATATTGCACTAATTTTAAAGTGACACTAAAAAGTATGCGGCTGCAGTGGCATTCATTACGGTGCGCGTCCATGGCGACGAGCGAGCAAAACAGAGCGAACGTTTTTTCATTTCTACTTCCATAGAAATTCATTTGAGCGCACTGTGAGCGCCACCACTATAAATGTCCTTACTTTACTTTCACTTTTAACTTAGCGATATAAAAGCCCCCGGTGTTACACGTCAAATAACCGGTGAGAAAAAATTCTCGGAGTCACATAGCAGCTACCTATATTTAAATACAACAGGCCTACCTGATTTTGAACACAAGAGGGCAGTATAGCCCTATGTATTATTTGATATATTTATTTTTTAACTGAATAGTGCATCCTGGCTGTTTTTAAACTTGTACATTATTCTTAAATTGAAAACAAGAATAAAATGGGTTTAGTTCTGATATTTGTATAATTTTATCTAGAAATAAATGGTGTATAATTAAATTTTTAGAAGATATGAGGCTTTTAGTGTTTATTTTTTTTTACATGACTTTAATCCCTCGCCATAGCAAAACAATTAGAGATATTCAATAGATATTCACAATTATGCTTCTTTAATGTATTTTCATCATGTTGAAAAAGTTTGGTGGGAATAAAATAAACCACTTAAGAGGAGTGGGTAAAAATGTAGAGCCTGGTTTTGCAAAACATCCACATTAAGACCAAAATAGCCCACTTCCTGTTGGGCTGGCTTAAAGTTGTTTGGCCCGATGAGATCTATATGTGTACAGAGTTTCATAATATTACATGCAAGTGTGTTTGATTTATGGACCAAATTTTCTGACCAAGTTAATTTAATTAATAAACTAATTATATAAAACTATTTTCAATGCACTACAATTCAACTGGTTATATGCCTTTACTTATTAATACAACTTATTTAAAAAATACAAGGCGTAAGACATTTTTTTTTCTTTTTTAATGCAGGCCAAACCACACAGCAGTCAAATGGTTAATCTAGCCCCCCTCCCCCTCCCCACACTCACAGACACACACACACACACATAGACGTAGGCTCAGAGAGAGAGAGACATAAAATGACAATTTTCAAACCAAAATATCTGACTTCCTGTTGGTTGGAGCTATTGAGTGTAAATTAGAAAGTTGTCTGGCTGGAGGAGAACAATACACATACCGATTTTTATTACTGTAGATAAAATCAATCCCCCCACTTTTGACAAAAGGTGGCGCTACTGAGCCCCTCACCACGCCCGTTTCTGAAACTCTGCACATGTCTACTGTCTAATAAATGTGATGTGTCTGTCGGGTTTCATGCAATTTCAAGTATGTTAAGAGTCTCAAAAGCATCAACAAAGAATAATAAAGTTTGATGCGTTGCCACGGCAACAGTATCTAAGATATCAATAATCCTTTCTCAGGTCTACATCTGCCGTGTGTCTACATTATACACATAAAGTTTGAAGCAAATTGGGTAAAAATAAGAGGGTGATTTCAAAGCCTTTAGGAAGTGACACACTTCCTGCTGCCAGTTGGTGGCGCTATAACTTTGACTCACAATAGTCACATCCATGTGATCGGACTCTTACAGCGAACACACTGCTGAAGTTTCATCAAGATCAGTTAATGTATGCAGAAGTTATAACACACTTCCTGTTTCCTTTATTCGCCATAAATTCGTTTCCTCGCCACGGCCAAACCGTTCGAGATATCAAAAATCCCCTGGCAACTTTTCATCCTCAATGTCTTGACTTCATGCTGACCGAGTTTCGTGGCGATTGGTTGAATTCTCTAGGAGGAGTATATCGAATTCCAGGGGCATACGCTTCCAAACAAACCATAATAGCCGACTTCCTGTTGGGCTGGGGTAAAAAGTAAAAGTACAAAGGATATATGAATCGATGAGATCTATATGTGTACCGAGTTTCATATTATTACATTCAAGCGTGTTTGATTTATGGACCAAGTTTTCGGACCCTGTTCCAGGGGGCGCTGTCGAGCCCCCCTGCCACGCCCGGGTACCAGCTTCAGCCCGGCCCTGATGGCCGCGGGTTCTGACCCGTGTGCAAAGTTTCAAGAGTTTTTGAGCATGTTAAGGGCCCCAAAAGTGCGCTGAGAGTCTCAAAAGTATCCAAAAAGAATATTAAAGTTTGATGCGTTGTCACGGCAACAGCATCTAAGATATCAACAATCCTTTCACAGGTCTACATCTGGCGTGTGTCTACATTATACACATCAAGTTTGAAGCAAATCGGGTAAAGCCTGTTTGATTTATGGACCAAGTTTTCGGACCCCGTTCCAGGGGGCGCTGTCGAGCCCCCCTGCCACGCCCGGGTACCAGCTTCAGCCCGGCCCTGATGGCCGCGGTTTCTGACCCGTGTGCAAAGTTTCAAGAGTTTTTGAGCATGTTAAGGGCCCCAAAAGTGCGCTAAGAATCTCAAAAGTATCCAAAAAGAATATTAAAGTTTGATGCGTTGTCACGGCAACAGCATCTAAGATATCAACAATCCTTTCACAGGTCTACATCTGGCTTGTGTCTACATTATACACATCAAGTTTGAAGCAAATAGGGTAAAGCGTGTTGGATATATGGACCAAATTGTCTGACCCGTTCAAGGGGGCGCTGTCGAGCCCCCCTGCCACGCCCGGGTACCAGCTTCAGCCTGGCCCTGATGGCCGCGGGTTTTGTCCCGTGTGCAAAGTTTCAAGAGTTTTCGAGCACGTTAAGAACCCCAAAAGTGCCCGAAAGCATAAAAAAGCATGAAAAAGCTTAAAAAAAGGAATATTAATGTTTGATGCATTGCCATGGCAACAGTATCTAAGATATCAATAATCCTTTCACAGGTCTACATCTGGCGTGTGTCTACATTATGCACATGAAGTTTGAAGCAAATCGGGTAAAAATAAGAGGGTGATTTAAAAGCATTTTGAAAGTGACACACTTCCTGCTGCCAGTTGGTGGCGCTATAACTTTGACTCACAATAGTCACATCCATGTGATCGGACTCTTACAACGAACACACTGCTGAAGTTTCATCAAGATTAGTTAATGTATGCAGTAGTTATAACACACTTCCTGTTTCACGTTTCTCGCCATAATTTCGTTTACTCGCCACGGCCAAACCGTTCGAGATATCAAAAATCCCCTGGCAATTTTTCATCCTCAGTGTCTTGACTTCATGCTGACCGAGTTTCGTGCCGTGTGTTTGAATTCTCTAGGAGGAGTATTTCACATTCCATTGCATGTGTTTTCCAAACAACCCTTAATAGCCGACTTCCTGTTGGGCTGGGGTAAAAAGTAAGAGCATGAAGTATATATGAACCGATGAGATCTATATGTGTACTGAGTTTCATATTATTACATGCAAGCGTGTTTGATTTATGAACCAAGTGTTCAAACCCCGTTCCAGGGGGCGCTGTCGAGCCCCCCTGCCACGCCCG